>NW_019384318.1:224132-348640 GCF_000671375.1 Centruroides sculpturatus
AAAAAAAAATAATAAAATAATAATAATAAAAATATATAAAAAAAAGTAGCTTTATTTTATTGTATAGGTTATAGTTGCTTAGCAACATGTTGTATATACAAAATTTATTGATAAATTCACTTAACAGGTTTATAGCATATTTCATCTCATTGTAGATTTAATATATAAAAATTATCATTTACTTTACGAGTATAAAAATTGTGTTTTCTATATTTATACATATCAATAAATTCGATCAAATTATTTAAAAGTTTTCTTTTAAATCTCATGAGACAAATCATAACTCACGTGTCACCAATTCTGACGTATTGTCACGTTATATTACACTCGAGTAAAAAGCCTTATTAAAAGAATAAAGGCTATTTTAAGAAGAAGAAATATATATGTTGTAGAGAATACACGTAAAACAGATTTTTATTGAGTTATTTTACAAAAAAAAATAATCCTTAAAAACTTTTTTTTTATTTGATCATAAAAGGTAATGTAAAATTATGAGAAATTCTGGCAAAAATGTAATATTTTTCAATAATTTTCGAGTCTTTTTAGTACATTCTTCCCTACTGCTTGGTTTGATACGGTAATAATGATAAACGAGAAATATAGAAGTTAAACATGAATTTGAGCATCTTTCAATCTTGTATTCATTCGCTCCTCTCTTAACAGCGCTTTATTTCTCGTTCATCATCATCATCAGCTTAGCATATGATGATATAGTAATGATGATAAACAAGAAGTACTGTATAAGAGTTAAGCTTTTGTGCTTAGCTTTCAATCATATCTTCACTACCTGAACAATGCAACATTCCTTGTTCATCATCATCATCATCATAAGATAAAGCATATGATAATGATGATGGGTGAAAAACAACATGCTTAAAAACCAAGCATAAAAGCTTAATTTTATGCCACTGATAGTGATGATTATTAAATTCAATTATTAAATATTACTTTCCCGGTTACTTTATGTAATTGAGAGAAAGTATGGCGATCGGTCAAGATATGACAACCCAAGATTTTTATATTTTTGGACTCGGGGCACCTTGAAACGTCGAGAAATGCAAAAAAAGTTGGATTTATTTCTGTGTATGTGGGGGGAAAACAATTTTCTTCACTCACTTTGAAGCTTAATAACCCCCGTGCCTTTTATCCAAAATTCCTGAAAGTTTTCAGGGAAGTTTGAGTATTAGTGAAATTGATGCTACTAAATTTTGGAGGTTAAAGGTCGAAGGAGTGGGGAGATAGAGGGGGGTTACGTGTCGTATCTCGAATGGGGATCGTATAAAACCTCAACCTGTATATCAAAAATTTTTGCCATTTTGTAATAATTAATAATATAAAAAGTTTTTAAAATAAAATCTCGTAACAGATGGCGCCGCACTCAACTTTAAATTTTGGCCGGGAAAGTTTCGCAACTAATTTGAGAGGAGTTTAATAAGAACAGTTACAAGAAATTCACTAAAAAAACTAACAATTAATTTGTTAATTTTAAACCAATCGATATGAAACGTAACGCGACTCGATTAAACAGCAAAAATACAGACTTTCATTTATTTAAATGTATATTTAATTGGAAAAACAAGGATATAAATGCGACGCGATGAAACGCGATACTCTCTACTGTAAACTGAACGGCCGCGACTCGATGCGAAACAATACTATTCATTAAGAATTGGAAAATGCAAGGACCCGATGCAACGCGAGGTGATACAACTCTTGTGGTTAGTATTTTACGCTGCGATACTAACAATTCGGAATCGGATGCGCTGCGAAGCGATGCGACGCGATACTCTCTATTGTAAATTTAAATGGCCGCTATTCGAATGCTCAACACACAACTATCCATTAAAAACTGGAAAAGACAATGACACGTTGCGACACAATACTAAAACACAGAGTAAAAGATTACTATTTTACGCTGCGATATTAACAATTCGGAATTTGACGCGCCACGAAGCGACGCGACGTGATTGTACAACAAAGATGCTAATTAATAATTAGCATAAACTTTTTTTAATTTTTATTGTATTTTTTTTTTATTTACTGTATAAATAATTTCGTTCTTAACATCTTACAAGTTAATCAAAATCGTTTTTGAAATTACCGATCACGCCCACTGGCGGCTTTTCGTTTTGATAATTCCACATTGCATTAATTTAATATTTCATTTGAATATATAAAATTAAACGTTTTTAATTTGATTTATTTATTTTTAATTTAAAAAAAAATATTATTTATATTTATCTTCTGTTCGTCGCGAAAGGAAAATTTATAATAGCGCCATCTATGTATAATCGTCAGCAAAAGAAATTAATTTCAAACGATCTCAACAGATGGCGACTCTAATATATTATTTTTTTTTCATTTAAGAAAAACTTTTAAAATATTATTTTCATTAAAAAAAATTAAATAATAGACTATTTTACAATCTTTTAAATATATAACACACATATAAATAAATTATAATAAAATTTAACTAAACAATAAACTTTAATTTAAATATTAAAAAAAAAAAAAACTTTTAAAAATCTTACAAACTTAATTAATATTTTTCATTATAAATTAATTACTTAATTAAACAAAATGGAATTAATTTAAAAAAAAACAACATTTAAAATTAAAAACAAAAAAAAATAATAATAATATATTTTTATAAAGTTATAAAATGGTCCCAGCAGAGGGCGTAACTAGGAAAATGTCACAAGGTGATTCGGTAACTAAGGTAACGGGATCGGTACCAAAACGGGAAAGGGGAGAGAAGGATAAATGACAGAGAGACGAATTGGGAGAGAGAAAGGGAGAGAGAAGCTGCGAGAAAGACTACTTGAATCATGTGCAAACATCAATAACGTAACAGGTAAGCGTTAATTTTCTCTATAATTAACGCGTAGGCGCGTATAATAAAGTAAAAAACAAGCGCATAAGTTAACGTAACGTTAGATAAATATATTTATATTAATGTTTATCAATCATTTATTTATTTATTTAAATGTTTTTCAAACGCATCCCCTCGCCGATACGTTTTTCCAATTGAAAATCCCCCTTTCCTCGTTAATTTCCTTCGATTTCCCCCCAAAAAAACTCTTTCGAGCGAGCGAAAACACACCAGAAAACACCGAAATTCGCCCCGAAAAATATATTTAAGAGCCATAGAAGTAAATTAATTAATTAAATTTAAATTTGTGAGAAGTTTTCGGGGCTTAAATGCGTATTTTTTTAAATATTTTTTTACGTTCTAATCCGATCGATTTTATGGAAATTATTATTAACAAACATAAAGATAAATATATGAAGAGGATGCCATTTTCTTGATGAGAATGAAATAAATTCGTTGTTTATATGGAAAAAAATTAGGTTAAATCAGTGTATAAACATTGTATCTGCTGGTAGATTGAATGAAAACAGATAATGCGGTAACATGGCTAACGTGTTTCCATTACAGAAAGTGTTTGTTTCAATCGAGTTACGTGGCTTTCTGGATGAAAAAATATAATAAAATTGCCAAAATTTCGTCGATTTATTCATAAAAATACCAAATTTATACCTCTACGGACCGATATATCCGCGCTTTTATTAATTAAACACGCTGGTTGATGCGAATAGGAGCGCTGAAAGTGTCTCCTTTCTTCGATAGATAAATAGGTCGAAATCTTGAATAATAACCGGCCCATAGGCCAGTGATTGTACTTAATCGATCTATAAGCTTCCTTCCTTTATATTTTAACAGAGAAAAGGTGTTTTACACACGAAAGACGATTAGAAAAACGGATTTTCTCCCTTTTATCTACTATAATGCGCACTAGAAAGTCAATATAAAAGCGCTATAACCTTTAAGGGATAAGGTAAATGTAGAACATTTTTCTCTCAGTCTGGCACGTATATTTGCTAATAAATAGCGTGACTTGACGTAGTATCGTGACGTGATGCGATAGAAGCGAAAATTAAGCAGACAGAAAGAGGAAGAGAGAGAGAGAGAAGAAGAAGAAGGAGAAGGAGATGTTAACTTAGTTAGCGTTTAATGAAGAATTTTCTAGATAGAAAAGTTTTTTAATATCGTAAAAAAGCACTTAACTTTACATATTTAATGCTTAAGTATTCAAAAAATATATATATATTATCTATCAATTCATTTTATCTAATGCAAAAGTTTCACTTTGAAAGCATCTCTAGATAAGGAGAAGGAAACTGGTTACATTTAAAATTTATACATACGTCACTTATACTGCATACAACATGATTTTGACCATCAAAATTAGTATTATTAGAGAATAGAATATACGTATTTGTTTAACTAACGATACATCTATATGTAAATTCCGCGCTACAAGTGTTTGCTCCTGCTAGTGTTAGGCACGAAGGATACGCAAGCATCGATTATTGATTGTTAACAGGTGTTGCAGTTTTATGTTCGACTTTTAACGTGCTTAAAAATATTAATAATAAACGAAAATTTTGTAAAAAATCAAATAAAAAAAAAACGTACTTAGTGGATGACACGAAGAGTATTTCCTGTAAAACAAAATGTTTCTATGACTCTCTTGTGTAACATCACACGCGAGAGACGTTAGAAAATCTTGATAGAGTAATGATAAATAGTTAAAGGGGCTTTTAGAATATATATATATATATACATACATGACTTAATACCTTTATTAATAATTAAAGAAAATAGATAATAAAATATTAATTTTTTTATAATATTCTGATGTATTTTTGTTGAATGTTAAGATTTCTGATATTTTTTTTGACTATTTTTCCGAAGGGAATTGTTATTTAGTGTTGTTAATGCTTAAAAAAAGCATGTTTTTATCAAATTATTCGAATATTTTACTCATAAATGACGTATTTTTCTAAAATATCTACGTTGATAAGTTCATCAAAAGATGTGTATATAGTAAAATGTAGAGGTAGAATGGTGTGATGTAAGGATTTAAATACTGTAATTTTATATAGTGAGGCTATAAAAAAAGGATCATGTAAGCGAAAATATTACTATTAGATGCTATATAATGTTCGTAGATATAAGAAACATTACTCACATTTTACGATTTATTATTGACGTTATTATAAATATTTTAAAAATAATTATATTTACCCTATAAAAAATAATTCTTTTTTATTGTTTAAACTTCAAATATAGGCGTATATAAAAAAAAAATTTAATCATGTATACATGCTTCGTATACGTGTTTACTCATGTAAGACGTTAAACATACAAACTTTTACTGTATTATTATTTTTTTTAAATTATTTTCTGATCGATCCGAGTATATTATTAAACATTTAAAGTATAAGTTTGAAACGAATTTTAACTTAAAAATCTTAAAATTATCTATTTAAAAATTACTAGGAGATGATGATGATGATAAGTAATTTCTGCCTTTGCTAAATGATGATTTAAAAAAAATAATTACAATTAAAGCATTTAATTATAAAGATTAAATCATTATAAAGTCAGTTTCTAACTGCTTAATGTCAGGTAATAATGCAGGAAGTCGGGAAGACTGTTTAACAAACTCTGAAAGCACACCAGAAATAGTATGGAGAAGTTAATAGAGGATTAATTTCCTACTGAGCATCTCAGTCGAATTCTTGCTGAGACTATTTCTGCTTTCTAGAATCGACTATTAACTTAAAGAATATATATATATATATATATATTTGAATTATTCTTATATATTCTTTTAAAGAAATGATTGATTTTTAATTCCCTTTTTTATAAATAATATTAGCTTTAATAGTTCTATCAGAATGTTTATGGATACGAGATGATTTCTAAATAACATCATTAATGGTAGCAGATGGTTGAAATTACGTTTAAGAGACTTTCAATTTGTCATTTGTCAATTAAATTTCGATTGAGAAATAAAATAAGAATAAAATTAAATAATTTAAAACGATAACATCTACATTAGGTAAAACTTAATTAACAACAATCCATTAATTTTTATCTTGACAGAGAATGAATATAAACTAAACAGAAACTTATGTTTTGCTCATTTATTACTAATTATCGTTAAAGATAATAAAATGTATAAGTAGAATAAGAAAGAACGTCAAAAGTTTTAGTATTATTTTCATTTAATAAATTTACTAAAATATAAATTAACGAAGAGAAGGAGAAAAACGTATCGATTGGCTTGTAATTTCTGAATAATTTTTCTAACTCCTGGATGGAGTTTAGTTTTAAAAAAATAGAAATAAAAATAAATATATAATAAAAATTATTTATGGAATATCATTTACAGTAAATTATCCGAATAGTTTCGAATTTCAGAGTGCATCCTGCAATTTTCATAAATGTGCCGCGACTAAAACGTCGTCTTATTATTCCCAAGTGGTTGTGTTCGTCTTCACTGCTCGGCTCGCTGGCTATGAGGAAAAGTGACATTTACAGGGGAACTCGCGATTTTTCTCAATAATTTTTCCCCCTCCCTCGTAGAGAAATTAAAATAAATTTTCAATATACTTTAATTAAAAAGTGAGTATAATAAATACTTTATAACTTCCGTAGGAAGTTTTGATAATTATTAATAATAAAAGTATTTTAAAAAATGCTTATGTAGCAAATATATCTCTCCTTTTTTTATTCATTTCACTTCTCTCTCGAGATAAGAGGATATCAACTTATCTGATCGTTTCTATTGTTATTGTCTCCTTTTTTTTAACTCAAATATTATCAAAACTCGGTCACGTCTTGAGTTGTTTATCGATTCTTCTTTACGAATTTTTGGCAAGTTACAGATAAAATAGGGTTTGAATTTTGGAATAGTTTCAAGGTCAATTTTGATGTCGGCGCAATTTTTTAATGATTAAATTTATTCTGGTTCCCTTTTAATATATTAAATTGATTACCTGTAGGATTATCATGTTAACACCTAAGCGAGGAAAGAGTAATTAATCACCTAAAATGAAATTTTAAGGCTCAAACTTCTTATCTGTTTATCTAAGTTATCGTCACGTCCAATGGGAAAATGTAGAATTCGTTATAAATTAATGAAACTTTGTTTCCATTATAAATTAAAATATAAACAAAAACGCTTTTCTAAATCTATTTTTAAACGAATTTATTGAATTTAAACATATTAGCAACTACTTCAATCAATGTTAAATCTAGTATAAATATTGGCTTCTCTATACATAAACAACTTTCTATTTTTTTTTCTTTAAAGATATAAATCTACGTCCAAAAAAAAAAAATATTTAATAGAATGAATTATTTATGGAATTAAGATTAAAATTCAATTTATTTTTTCTATGTTTTATTCAGTTATATTATTTTATTTTTACTAAATCTTTTCAGATTCGATATGATCTCTGCAATGCCAGCAGTTGCAGTGAGGAGGGAGAGGAAGAAGAGTAAATCTCAAAGGGCAGGAACCAAGGGGGGAAGGCAAGGTAGCCTCAGCACAATTAGCAGCACGGGAGCTCAAGCATCGTACGGATCACGAACTCGTGAGTTTTTTAGACGTGATAAAAAGAATTTACGTATTTTAGTGTACGGAGGGACTGTTCTGATGGGTTCTGGACTTATTTTAGTATTTATTGGAGTAGGAACAAACGCTTCCGCATTTCAATCAGTCGGTTTGTTATTCATTGGGCTTGGAAGTTTACTGTGCCTCATCAAAATATTTTGTGGTAATTCTCCAAGAGAGGGACGTGACGACAGGAAACGTCAGCAAGAAGGATCATCTACGGTCTCACCTTCATACCTTTCACCTGTGCTAATAGAAAACACGGATCCACCGGTTGTTATGGTTCAAACTCTACCTTTATCCGATGTGGAAGAGGGGGATAGAGAATCGATTGTGGCAAATAATTCTCCAACGGTCAAAAACACAGTGCCTGAGATGCAAGTACTCATAACTGATAACTTAAAAGAACGTTACTGAACTTAACTCGAAAGATTTTTATGACAATATATATATATATATATATACATTGAAGAGAAAAAAAATCATAAATAATAATTTAAATTTATAAGAAAAAAAAATACATCAAGTTGAATCGATAAATGTACAAAATAATCGGATTTTTGTGATTGACAAGAAGCCTTCTTTAATATGTCTTTCTATAATTATGTATCGAATATTTAATAATCTCATTTGAGATGTTATTAATTTATTATTAACATGAGCATTTGTAAAATCATAATTCAGCATCAAAAAATACAAATATATATATATATATTACATGTGTATATATATATATATTAGAAAGTGCTTCAGTGCCTTCACCTCATAAATCTTTGCAAAGGGATTTTGTTCCAAGCAAAGGGAACTTTTTGTACTTTTATCTCTCTCTCTCTCTCTCTCTCCTTTTCTTTATTTTCTCCAATTTTTTTATTTAGTGCTGAAGCAGTATAAACATTATCTCGACATATGCGAACAAATTTCGTGACAGGACAGACAAAATACATTACATTACGCACATTAACGACACACGACGAGTTTCATGTTTAAAAAAATAATAATAATAAATGAAAAAAACTTCGTCTGAAAGGAAAAAGATCTATCTGAAAACAAAGAAAAAGTAGATAATAATATAAAATAACCTTCTATCGTGCAAAGAAGTACTTAAGAAACTCTCTAAAGCAATTTAAATAGGGAAGAAAAAAAGATGGAGAAGCTTCGAATCGTCTCTTAAAACACTATTATTATTATTATTAATTTTTTCTTTGAAAATATATTCTAATTGCAGATTATACTATGGAGATTTACACTTATTATACAGTATTAAGCATTTAAAAATGTTTAATTTAAAGCATTATAAAGCCAAATAATTAAACAAGAAGATATCTTCCTCGTATGTGTTCAAGGTGCTAAATGTGAAAGGTTTCTTAAATGCAGTGTACAGTAAAAAGAAATTCGCTTTTGTTTCGCTCTATTTTAGAGCATACGTTCTATATCAGGACTATGCAGACAAATTTTTATTGAAATAAATCGTTTTTGTACGATTAAAATATATATAAAGATACTTATATGTATATACAAAACGTATTATAACTTAGCTGGAGTACGTTTACAAAATTATTGATTGGCTTCTATAAACTATATATGCATCTATGTTTGACTGTATTCTGTGATTTACATATACTTTTTAAGATCGGATCGCTGTTTATAAGCCCAATTACCAGGTGTAGAAGGTCTAAAAAAAAAAAATAAAAAGGAAAATTTGTGAATTTTTCCACACGTTTCTTCGTTATCTGGTCTAGAAACGACAAGGATCTTTCGCTTCCAACAGCCATTAATTTCATAATATTTATGATGCTATGCAGTTGGATAATTTACTTTAGTATTTTTCAACCATTAAATCTTATACTTGGCTTTAATTTATTCTTTAGAATAGTAAATTTTTAGATATAATTAAATGCGCTTCTTGGCCAGCACTCGGAAAGGATGATAAATAAATATAAGATAAGTAAATAAATAATGAGTAAACTTTACATTTTTTCGTCACTTCACCAAGTGTCCTCATCACGAATGTACACAAAACCATGCAAACAAATAAAAAACAAAATATTTTTTGCCTTCTATAGACCCACTTGGAATTGGTCTTCGCACTGCCCTTCGTTTGAAAGGATTTATCAATAGCTGTTCTTTTCTCTTTGTATCAAACTTATGATAAATTTTCTGTAAAAAAAAGTATTAAAATTCTTGTCATGTCCTTTATCAATAAAGTTTATTATCAAAATTTAGTCTTTATCATCATTTCTTCAACGAAAATACATTATTTTCCTTTATTACAAGACGTAGAAAATAGTTTTAAGAAGCATTATCGACCTTTAATCATCTTTAGAACAACTTATCATCATTCCCTTTATCAAAAATACATCATTTTTCTTCATTACAAGATATAGAAAGTACTTTTAAGAAGAGAAGTGGAAGCATCATCGATCTTTATCATCTTTAAAATAACTTATTAAAATTTAGTCTTTATCATCATCATCTATTCATTAAAAAAACAGTACTTTTCCCCATTCATATATGAAAAGTATTTTAAAAATGGTTTGAGGGAAAGTGAAAGCATCGTCATCATCATCCTTTTATTCGATTATTTTTTTAAATTACATAACTTAAACTGATTATCATCATCAAAATTTAACCTTTATCATCTTTATTTATTAAACAAACAGCACTTTTGTAAATGAAAAATCATAAAAGTGGGTTAAGAAGGGATGTGAAAATATCATCATTATTCCATTATTTTTAAATTAACACAAATTATTGTCACGAATTTAGCATCAAACTTTTAGTTCATCATCAAAATTTAATCTTTAGCATCATTAATTATTGAGTAATTCTTTAATCTTTAATTAATTCATTTAATTAATTAAATAAATGATAATAAAGACTAAAATCTGATAGTAAATTGATGATGATAAGTTCTTATAATAGTCAAGTGAAAAGATGATGCTTTGGATTCGTTCTAAAGTTTTTCTTTAATTAAAAATTCGACTATTATAAGAACTTATCATCATCAATTTACTATTAGAGTTTAGTATTTATCATCATTTCTTTACTAAAAACTACTAGCTTTCCTTTACTTAGAATCATAAAAATTAGGTCAAGAAATGAATGAAAGCTTCATCCTTTCATTTGGATATTTTAAAAAATAATATGATTTATCATCAGATTTTAGTTTATCATCAAACCTAATCTTTATCTTCATTTCTTAATTTAAAAAAAAAACTGCAATTTTCTTTAATATAAAATATAAATAGTAGTTTAAGGAAAGCGAAAGCATCCTCATCCTCATCTTCATCATCCTTTCACTCGATAACTTTAAAAGGTAACATAATTTACCTAAATATTAACAAATTTTTAGAGAAATATTCTATAAATATAAAATTCAAAATAAAATATGGCGTAAAAAAAACTATAAATTCTCGCGTAAATAAAGAATAAAATCAATATGGCGGCGTTAAAAATACGAAAAAAGTTTAAGTTAATTGGGTAATTTTACGCTAAACAAATTTAAAAATAGCAAAAAAAAATTATATTAATTTTAAAATTAGATAATTTTATACTTTTCTTGACTTAAAAAGCATTTTCCACATTTAAACATTCAATTATGAATTTATTTTTGTGTTTTTAATTTCGAATTTAAATTTATTTTCGTTAAAATCGGAAACAATTTAATTTAAAAATAGAAAATTAAGGGGAGAGAAAAGCTATTTAATATAATTAAATTACATTAAAACAAAATATAGAATCTATAATTTATAAAGATGAAAAGTCTCTCTCTGCCACTCCCCCTTTTCCTTCCCTCTATGTAGCGGCGATACTCATTAAATATAAAAATAAATACTGTAATAATAAGCNTACTATTAGAGTTTAGTATTTATCATCATTTCTTTACTAAAAACTACTAGCTTTCCTTTACTTAGAATCATAAAAATTAGGTCAAGAAATGAATGAAAGCTTCATCCTTTCATTTGGATATTTTAAAAAATAATATGATTTATCATCAGATTTTAGTTTATCATCAAACCTAATCTTTATCTTCATTTCTTAATTTAAAAAAAAAACTGCAATTTTCTTTAATATAAAATATAAATAGTAGTTTAAGGAAAGCGAAAGCATCCTCATCCTCATCTTCATCATCCTTTCACTCGATAACTTTAAAAGGTAACATAATTTACCTAAATATTAACAAATTTTTAGAGAAATATTCTATAAATATAAAATTCAAAATAAAATATGGCGTAAAAAAAACTATAAATTCTCGCGTAAATAAAGAATAAAATCAATATGGCGGCGTTAAAAATACGAAAAAAGTTTAAGTTAATTGGGTAATTTTACGCTAAACAAATTTAAAAATAGCAAAAAAAAATTATATTAATTTTAAAATTAGATAATTTTATACTTTTCTTGACTTAAAAAGCATTTTCCACATTTAAACATTCAATTATGAATTTATTTTTGTGTTTTTAATTTCGAATTTAAATTTATTTTCGTTAAAATCGGAAACAATTTAATTTAAAAATAGAAAATTAAGGGGAGAGAAAAGCTATTTAATATAATTAAATTACATTAAAACAAAATATAGAATCTATAATTTATAAAGATGAAAAGTCTCTCTCTGCCACTCCCCCTTTTCCTTCCCTCTATGTAGCGGCGATACTCATTAAATATAAAAATAAATACTGTAATAATAAGCGAAAATTAAATTCCGTTCTGTGTAAACAGGAAAATATTTATCTGATGATTTTACGTTACGTGAGTAAAATCTTTTAGTTTAAATTGTAAATGCGTTATTCCTCCATCATGCATTTATTATTACACAGTAATATTTCAGTAGGAATCGTTAGTAGGACGGGGGAAAAAATATCATTTTCCAAATCGATGTCTCCATCTGGTGGCGAAAATATATTATCTATCAATTCATTTTATCTAATGCAAAAGTTTCACTTTGAAAGCATCTCTAGATAAGGAGAAGGAAACTGGTTACATTTAAAATTTATACATACGTCACTTATACTGCATACAACATGATTTTGACCATCAAAATTAGTATTATTAGAGAATAGAATATACGTATTTGTTTAACTAACGATACATCTATATGTAAATTCCGCGCTACAAGTGTTTGCTCCTGCTAGTGTTAGGCACGAAGGATACGCAAGCATCGATTATTGATTGTTAATAGNTTTTTTTTTTAAATTCTGAAATAAAACATTAAATTTTTTCTTTTCTTTTCCGACTAAATTTATCCAAATCTGGCATCAGCAGAATTTATAAACAAATGCAAAATATGCAAACATTCCATAAATTAGTTAAATTTCGAATTCATTAACGCCGTAGGAACGTGAAAATAATTAAATTTCATTAATTATTACGACGTAACAATTCGAAAATTGTTCGAATAATAAACAATTACATTGTTGCCAACTTAGTTTATCGCGTTTAGCAATCATGTTACGGACTTTAATGGCGTTTATTTGCATTTTTCCAGGTTATTTTAAATACATTTATTTTGTAAAATGGAGAAGTTAATTCATTTTGCATTAATTGAAGCTCGTGATGATCATGTTTGATCATCATGAACACCAGTCCTCTCGCGTTTAAATAGGGCAATAATTGTTTATTTTATTAATTTTCTTGATGTTTTAACCTAATTATAATTAAATTTATTAAATAAATAAATAAATTTTACCTTTATATTTACAGAATGTCATCCTAAATGGGTATCGTATTACAAGAAAGTTTTTCATTCCAATTTTACGAATGGTAAAGTTTACGTATTTGTATACGTTAATGCCACGCGTGGGTTATCCGTCGAGGGGGATGCCCCGGGAGGGCCTTTTACGGAAAACTGGCCCTTATTTAAGTGTTACAACCTAAAGAACGTTGATCGAGCGCGAATCCACGACCGGAAACTGGTTTCTATTTAGGTGCCACTAACGCGAAGAAAACCCGGAAAATTCCACGTGGCCAACTAATTATCCGGGATCGAACCCGCTAGTAGCTCCGTCGGGCTAAGATTTACTTTAAAAATTAAGTCTAAAGATGACAATCTCGCCCGCGATACTTTCAGATAATGACAAACTTTTAAACGTAAGAAGTAAAAGATCGGTGGAATGGTCTCCGGAGTACCAGATGTACGAAGAATGGGCCAAGGAGTATTACCAAAGTCACGCGACTCCCATTGTGGTGGTACCCGACAAACCCGATTCCAAGGATATTCTAGAAAAGGTTTGTCACACTTCCGCTTTTAAACATTTAAGTAAGTCAATGTTGTAACAATACATTTCCGGTCTTGGATTTCTAGTTTTTCGAACTACAACGAAATGCCACCACGATGGATCGATTCCGACAATCCAACTTCTTTAACTACACGTTAACCGGAATGGCCGTAATTGCTGGTGTATTTTTCGTTTGTTTCCTCCTCCATAAGATTGGTATTTTGTTTTCTAATTTAATGATTAATTTTCGATAAGGAATTAAATTTCGGGAAACGTTTTCAGTTAAATTGGTTACCAGGAAAAAATTCCGACAGGACCAAAATTCTAGAATTTTTCTAGAAGAGGCGGAAAGATTCTTGAACGTTTACCAATCTGGTTTATGCGTAGAGGAGGGGAAAAAGAGAAGATACGAGCCTAGCCAGGAGGAGGAAGAGGCCTATCTTCACGCCAAGAGAATGGTAAACAAGCTGAAAATTGAACTGATATAGAAACAAAAACAGGCGAAATTTTTTTTTGTAAATTTTTCTTTTATTGCAATACATTCGAAATGTTTTCTGTATTGTTTGCGAAAAGTTTCTATGTTACACAGCGTGGAAAGTAAAACGATGCCATTACAGAAAAGGCACTTTTATTTATAGAAACGTGCACGCAGTTCTGTAAAATTAATTCTCTCTTCTTTCTTTTTGTTTTTTAAATCATTATTTATGTAAAAACTTCTTACATTTTGTGACCATATTTGATACATCACAATTTCTCGTACGTACAATATTTACATGGAAAATTCTATACGCATCGTTTTCGGAAACAAACCACATATTGTTATATATGTATATAAACATCTTAGAAAATAATCCGAAACAATAATAAAATTCCATTTTTCTTAATTAAACACAATCTCTGGAAGGTGAATCTATAATACCTTAACATTGTACAAATGTTTTATTAACGTTCTGGAGGAAAAAAGCGTTACAGAGTGATGAGATAAAGGAGACTTAAAGCGATTTAAATCGGATGCATACGTTTTGAGCAAATTTTTCCGGGATTATTAACTCCCACCAAATTTTCTCCACATGTAATTATATGTACACAGACAAATACATACTTAGAAAGCAAATTTAATTAATTACAATTACGTATCATTATTAAATCGAGTCACATGTAGAAAAAAATTGTTCGGATTATTCGGGGATATTTAACTTAGTGTGTGATACACAAAGTTTATTGCGTGTTTGTAGTGGATTATGCATCAGAAACAGTATTTAGAACACTTAACCTAACGAGAAGTGATGTGCGGAGTTTACAGATTACAAAATTTTATTTTTAAAAATTGAAATTAAACTCTCATAATGAGAGCTTACACCACGTCGATTCTTATAATCGAAGCGCTGCTTTAACAGAATCTTAAAATGATATTTAATTGGGAAATACAGGAAGAGAAACAGAGATTTGTTCAAAATATTTTGGCCTTATTGTCATTTTTTTTATTGTGTTATAGCATCATTCTGCCATAATTCTAGCGAAAATTAAATACAAATCTGTTCGTTCAAATTTAATGATGCAATTAAAGTAGGAAAGTTAATTTCACATTCTGCTGGCTAAAAAAACATTTCGAAAATTAAATTTTTCTTAACGAAATTTGACTGAGTAAATATGGTATTTAACAAACAAAATTATACTTTCTAACTGTATAATTGCTTTGGATATCATTCTTATACATTAAAAAAATATACTTTTAAACTATTAACAATAAATAATTACAAAGCATATTGTTAATAAAGAAAATTCGGCAATACCGAGATGAAAAATGTCTAAGAAAGATTATGAGAAAACTTCCTTTAGGTACTGCAAATTTCTTTAAGTAGCATATAAATGAATTCAACTTAGAGAAATTTGTGATACCTGAAGTTAGTGTTTTTTTTAACACTAATTAATAAGGCCACCTTATTCTTCCAGCACAAAATATTTAATTGAATGACAAATGTTTTCATGCCAATTCACTGCCCAAGTTTGGGCCCAGGTTCCTTATTTGTGGTGTGTCACAAGACTATTACGTTCTTAGGACATAATTCCACATAGTAAATACATGGAGAGTAACTGTACACAGTAAGAAACCTGTACCTGCTGGAAAAATAAGGTTGTCATATTAATTTCACATTTTAATTCACGGTTTTTCATTATCTTTCTTAGAATTTATCACTATAACAAAAGAATCTTTGAAAGAGAGATGAAAATTACTAACACAGATCTAATTGAAAATACTTGTAAGAAAAAAGATATGATAAATATGTTAACTGATAAATATAAGAAAGCAATATTTGAATAATAATAAATGGATATGCTCACCAATACAGTGAAAAAATATTGTTAAGCAGATGAATAGATGTCGGACTAGATTCTTTTCTTAAATTTTTATTCTTCAATGTGTTTAATTTTAAGATACTGCTCCGTACAGAAACAAGAAAATAAAAATTCTGATCCGGCCATCTAACCCCATTTCCATTCTTAAAACATTTGAATATTCTTTCTGAGAATATAAACATATTATTATTGAATAAATAATTATTAAATACAAATAAAACATAATTAAAGATTGAGTAGGAAATAAAATTAAATGCACTTTAACTTTTAAATATGCAAAACTGCCCTTACAAATGATAAATATCAAAAGATTTCTTAAATAAACCTCCCAGAAAACATTCAGAAATCATTCTTTAATTACAAATCCAACCTCTACTTTGTTCTAATTTAAATATATATATATATATAAACATAGAAGTTAAAGTAGTGTTAATGTTTTATTAATTATAACAATATCTAATAAACTTAAAACTTTGTTGCTTCAAATCAGTTCTCATAACCATCCAAATCACATTAAACTCTATGACAATAAAGATAAAAGATCTTTGAAAACATGACAAAAAATGAAGAATTTGCTAATAATTTTCAATTACTAAAACAGTTGGAGCAATTAACTAAAGATTGGCACAAATATGGATCAAGTGGAATGTGGAAAATGATTTTAAAATATTCAGTTTATTCAATTCCTTTAAATCTTATTTATTGTATTTCATCTCAATAATTAGCAGATAAGATTTAAAAATATAAAAATGAAGAATTTCAAATATACAGTACCTCAAATTTACATTCTTATTTTGTTTTGTGACTGATTTATTTAAAGGTCAATTTATCAAAAATTAAACTTTTGAAACAAGCTAAACATGATCCAATTAATTATATCTTTAGATAGATTAGCAGCTTACATTATTGCAAATGGAAATAATAAATGAAAATGAAAAAACACCTCGAAATAAATCATTTCAAGTGATTGTAAGCTAAGTGAATGTAAAGTATTTTCTATAAATTGTTCTTTATAGAAGAAAGTTACTCCAATTCGCACAAAATTCAAAAGCATTGAGCTAATTTATATTCAATTTTATATATTATGCAATATTAAAAAACTGTTTCTATTTATAAATATATTTTATTCTAATATTTAAAGCAATTCTTGGATTCAACAGTTTGAAATTTTAACATTTCCCCCCTCTTCGTATAAATCATTGTTTATAAATTTAATTATTAAGTTAAATACATTTTCCTTAATGTTTTTCTCTAATAATCTAATTTAAAAACTAACTTTAAACGTAAGACAAAAATACAACAATTTTTTTTACATACATTATGGCATTATTTACATTTTTACATTTGTATTGTCATATCCAATTATTCGTATCTTATTTGAAAAATATGAAAACGCTGATCGCAAATTTATTATTCCCTGATATATTTGTATTTTTTTTTTTCTTTTAATAGCTTGTTTATTCTTGGCTAATCTATGGCACATTCCTCTATCCAAATAATAAAAAAGGAAAACTTTCATAATAAACATGGCACATTTTAAAAAGCATTATGAGCTATTTTCTAAATTATAATTAAATTCGGTACTTTTTTAAAATAGTATTTTTACTAGAATAAAACAAAATTATTTCAAAAATTGAAAATCTTAAATTTTTTCAACTTGAAAAAGTTAAATGTGAAAATATTGTTTGAAACATAAGAATCAAATTATTTGCAGGCATCCCACTTACCTGCACACTATATTTGGAGAATAGCAAATATTTAAAATTAAATCTTTCACTAAAAAATAATAGCAAATCTTGTGGGTTACGTGCCATCAACAACAAGAAATATCAATTCTGATAAACTATTAACAAAATTATAATTTGCATTAATAATAATAATAATAATAATAAATTTAGTACTATATTTGCAATAAAACCAACAAATTTTCAAAAGGAACATATATTTTGAATTATTTCAAATATTTGATTGTCTACTATAGTGATATGAATAGTATCAGACAAACAGAACTAAATTAAACTTCTTATCTGTGTCATTACAAATTATGTATAAGAGAAAATTTCATTGTGTATTCACATCGAGATGATATACAAAAGTCAATATTTTTTAATATGTATAATTATATGTAAATAATATATTTAAATGTGTATAGTTATATAAACAATTTGTGATTAAAAAACTGTACATGTGATAATTTTATTATTACTCTATTCAGCTAACTTTCTTCTCGCTTTTATTCTTCTGTTCGGATGGCCTTATATCTGACTTTGGATCCGGGGATCTTGAACTCCAAGTAGTCATGTGGCAGGGATCGAGGTCCAGCCGAAGACACACTGCTCCACCCGTCGGATGTTGCGGCTGTGCGAGAAAACACGTGTTCTGTACCGTCCAAAATTGTGCCACCAACGAATCAATCCATTCCTCCAAGTCTTTGCCGTATCGACGAGAGTTGGCAGATGCCTGTCTCAACACGGTACTTTTATTGGTGTAACCCAAAAGAATCTCTACGCTGGAAAAATCGTGATCGACGTATCGTTGTCCGGGCCCGTTGTGAAGAAATTTTGCTTGTTCACTGCCTACTTTGTGACCATTATAATATGATAAAGGTGTTACTAGAAATTGTGCTTCTGCCACTATTACCCAATTATATAACAGCTGCAATGTCCAGATTCCAGGGCGAAGTGGTTGGCGAAAGATAGGTTTATGATAGAGAACCTGAATTAAGGTTAAAGTTTTAGAAAATGATATTTATTTAATTATTATATTAAGATCTAATTTTTTAAACAAAATGTTAAAATTCATAAATGAAAAATTATCAATTTAAAGAATTAGTTAAGTTCAGGCTTGGTAAATGCACCCTCAATTCTGGAATTTTAAAGATTCAGCCAGTGAGGAAGAGATTACCTGATTCCAAAAAACAATTGCTGGAATAACTTACCTGGTTCTATAGCAACAGGTCATGAATATCACAAGTATTATTTTTTAAAAAATAATACAGGAGGGTTTAATTACCCACACTAATGGGGGTAAGTGCATCTAGGAAGATCCAAATAAAAGCAAATGCAAAGATAAGTGGGTCAAAGCTGTGACAGTAACCTTTATTTTGTAAACAGACTTCAGTATGTTCCATAGCAAGTATGGTTGTAGCAAATTATGTAATTATTGCACACTAAACAGCAATGATAAAATCAGCATTATTTATTATAATTTAAGTTCCTAATAAATGTAAAGTGATTTTTCAAAACAAGACAGAATTGCCTGAGAGTAACTTTCCCTTGAAAAGATAGCCTAAGAATATTTTGGAACACCTTACTCCAGGTTATAATAAGATCTGAAGTTGCAACAAAAAAATAAAACCATGTCTTCTAAGCTGGTATATTTTGCCAAGAGACTTCATAATGTCTTGGAGAGGAATGTCTGCATAATCCTTCACATCTGACTCTCAGAAAACACAAGTGTTCACCTAGATTTCTTCTTGACAAGGTACATAAACTTCTACTTGTGTTTATCAAAGTTGACAACAACTTGTTCAACATAACATGGTTGCAGACATTTGAGTTTGTTGAAAACTTCACAATATCACAATAATGCTAATGGTGTTTTCTTCTGCTCCACACAGACTCAAGTCAAGGTGTCTATATGTAGAGCCACAACGTAGGAGGCATTAACTTCACTGGCATAGATTCATTTACACTAATGATCAAAGTTTCAAGTGTAGTTACAACACTCTGAGTCTGACATGAAAAAGCAGGTGGATGCACAAATCATTCTACACTATTCATCTAAACATTGTATCTTAAAATCAAAAATACTGGATTTTAAATACAAAGATTACTGTACAATACATGCACCATGTCAGAAGAAAAGATCAAACTTATTCAGACTTTTCAAATCACTGTTGCAACTAGCTTAAATACTATCAAATGTATTCAGCTATAAAATCAATGTATTGTATCAGTTACAATTGTAAATTCGTCTCTGTAATCCAAAAACACACTTTGGTAGACGTATCTTACAGCAATATCTGGTTAGCAAATTATCTTTTATTTTTCATTGGACTACAAATATATTTCGGGTTGGTACAATGTATTCCAACCCCTCTTCAGTGATTTTCCAATTTTGTAAATTATAAAAATTGTTTCTTTTGAGATAATTTGAGATAAAAAAGAAACAATTTTTATAATTTACAAAATTGGAAAATCACTGAAGAGGGGTTGGAATACATTGTACCAACCCGAAATATATTTGTAGTCCAATGAAAAATAAAAGATAATTTGCTAACCAGATATTGCTGTAAGATACGTCTACCAAAGTGTGTTTTTGGATTACAGAGACAAATTTACAATTGTAATATAATATACAGCAAGCCGTTTATATAATTAAGTATTGTATCAGCTTAATTTTGACTGGTTGATATTGTGAAGCTCTGGAAGTGGGTCGAAATTCGTGTACAGAAAATGTTTTAATTTCATATGAAAAAAAATTTATAATTATAATTATTATTCTTATAATATTGTAAAAAGAAACCGTCAAACGCAAAATGAATATTTTATGTCCATATAAGGACATATCTGTAAAAATTTCTAAGTCAAACTACTCAGGTTAAAACAATGGATGAATTTGAGTACTTAGATCGAACATCTTCAATAGGAATCAAATTGTCAGTCAGAGTTGACTCACCCCACGATCTGGGCTCCGATCTCATTACAATTCGTAACAAGGAGGGGGACCAATTAGAGAGCGGGGGCAGATCGGCATCGACCTATCGAAATGTTCGATCTGGGACCCAGAAAAAACTTATAAAAACTGCACAAAAAAAAAGTGTGACGTTCTTGGTTCATAGTTCTTGTCCTTTGGTTTGCTGTACTCCTCTCCAGGATTCTTGTCATCCGGACATTCTCCCACGAGAACTTGTCAGATATTCGGAGGACTTGTCTTCACCCTCCCGTGTCATCAAGATCGCTAAAGTCCACCTTGTAGATAGAAGACCTTGGTCCAAATAGTGTTGTGTAGCCCAGAGTCGATGTCTTCACGCCTCCATCGCCGGAAGAAAAACTACTGTCAGAACAGTTGAACTTTTAGTGTTACGAACTTGTTGCTCAACTTTAGATAGGTGTTATGCCATTTTATGGATTTGTTGTAAGAAAAATTTTTATATTTATTAAACGGTATATGATGGAGAACCTGTCTCAGTAAGTTTTTTTCACTCCCACACAACAGTGCTGACTGCTCAACTGTTGAAATACTTTCTCCCCAATCGGCAAACCTCACACTGACGTCCAAGAAGTGGGATTTTAAATTAAGTCCCAAATCTCCACCGGGTCAACGACTTCACAATATTACAAAAAGATGCAATTACCTCACCGGACCTTAATCGTAAAAATATTTTTCACAATATATGTAAGTTATGACAAATTTTAGATATCTATCCAAAATGCCTGATAGTTTACACCTATCTAAATCTTCAGCATTAAAATTACTTTTACAAATTTAAGAATTTTAACATAGAGATATGTAGAATCTCAAAAATATTTTGTCAACAAGATTCTATGAATATAATTCCATAGCATCTTATCAAACAATAACTAGAATAATTAACTAAAATTTCTCAAATTTTAACATTTTAAATTAAATATAAATTTTTCAACTACGGTACAGCCACTCCTCATTTAAAGACCTATCTGTTTAATGAGTTGGTATGACCAACACTAGTGCAGGGAATCTCCTTTAATCTTAGTCTAGTGCCCATAGTCAGTCATGATTCAACTATGCTATGCATCTGCAATCTCCAAGACTACATATTTAATTTATAAATTTGTACTTTATTGTGCATCCCATTTAAAGGATTCAATAACTTAAATATTAATCTAAATATCTTTTTTCTATGAATAAACTTTATTTTTTTGGTACATCATTTTTATAATTTTTGCTGAGTGTATTTTTATATTCTGTAATATGTAAGAGATGCAAAGTAAAACAAAGTTATAAAGTTGGGGTTTCCTTTATCCTTTTTCTAGAATAAACAAAAATGATTAAGCTTCTCATTTAACAATCTAGATATAGGAACGGAACTCTGTCTTAAGTGAGGAGTGGCTTTATTTAATAATGAAATTTGTAAACAACTAAACTATTCTGATAAAAATTTTCAGTAAAAATAAAGCAAATATTTTACAAATTTATTACCTGTACACCTGTTTCAATCTTTACTTCATAAGAGCCAGCAACAGTATTTGTTGAATCTACCCAAACAAATGTTGCTGAGAAAGCCTGGCCAGGCCCCCATTTATGAACTGCACCAGGTTCTGAAAATGGTCCTAATATGGATCCAAAATTTCTAAATACCTGCTCTTTTAAATCAAAATGTGATCCAACCTAGATACAGAATAAAAAATAAAAGTCAGTTTTGAGTTCTTTATAAATAATAAACCAATCTGTACATATTTAGACTTTTAACATGTCTATCTTTTGATATTATGGAAAAATATGTAAGATGGTATAAAAATTAGTTTTCTGTATCCACATTTTTGGAATTTGTATACTTATAGGGTAAAAAATATCATGTACTGGTAAAGACATCAACCTTCTTGACATGTGCTGTGTTTTGCTGTAAGGATACATGTTGTACTGTACATGAGTGGCAGTAGTTGGAAGTTATTGTGAATACACAAAGCATATGCACCCAGTATACTAAGAAACAAGAAGGCAAACAGATTTGTTGTAGACATAGACAAAGAATAAAATGAGAGCAGTTGTCCAAGAATTAATACAGTACAAGAGACACTGAAATTCAAAAATGGCTAGTGGACTGGATATAATGTCAAAGCAAATGATGTAGCAATGATGCAAGCATTTCTGTAATGGCTGTGAGACTCACAGACAAGCAGTAACCTGGCTGGTCAACAACAGTCACTAGAGAGAATACCATTAAAAGAGTAAAAACCATGATTTGTGCCAACAAAAGGATGGCTGCAGAAAATATCACTGCAGAACTGAGTGAACCCAAGATCATCACATGATCTGCAATGTGCTAGATTATTGCAAAGTATTGGAACAAAGGATCCCTCTGCAGATCAGCACTGATCACTGAAAGCTAGAATAAGCATCAGATTGCATTATCTCTTGCAGTATAAATATAGGAAGAAAACTAGTTTCTCTTTTCTATTCTGAACAGAGCTGTGGAGTCGGAGTTGTGGAATTTTGGTGTTCTTGTCTGAGTCATCAAAAAAACCCACTGACTCCGTTTTTACTTTCCCAACTTGTTATGTATATAAAAAAAAGTATTTGAATCATGTCACATTTGACCCTCAGAGTTTTTTGCAAATCTGTATGTTTGGAGATATCTCAAACAAACAAATGTCAAATAAAGAGAAAAATTCGTCACGCATATGTTGGCATCTAATTTGTTTAATTTCTTTATTCTGTTCTGAAATATTAAAAAATCTCAGAATGAGTAAAGTTTAAGAAACAAAATTTGACACAATAGCATGTGTATAAAGGGAATCAATTCTATTAAATTTTGGTTCTTAATTAAAGATTGACAGGGTGACATCACAATAAATAATTGCTCATCTTGGTTCATCTTGTGTTAATTGTCTGTTTAAGTGTGCTTTTTGGTTGCATTGCCTATATCTTTTTCTTAACTACACGGTATTTGATAGTTTAATTATTCTTATTTTAAGAAATATATATATCTTTTTCTTAACTACACGGTATTTGATAGTTCATTTATTCTTATTTTAAGAAATTCTAATTCAATTTTTTTCTTCTTTTTTTATTCAGGTAGGAAATGGAGGAGAATCTGAAGTCCTTTCCTCACTTTTACCAGATTCTCAGGATTCTACCTACTTCTTAGCATTTCTGAGCAACATCATCTTACATTTAATAGATTCTAAAATTAATTTAATACAATATAACATAAATATAATATGATATTTGTAACATTTATTATAAATAATACCTGTAAAAATTTTAGTCTACCAGTTGGTCCGAATGCTTTATGCACAGTATAATACTGAATTGGTTGAATATGGGTTTCTAGAATCACAGGTTGTTCTACATTAGGTATGGTGGCTTCATAAAGAACAAGAATTCCCTGTGAAAATATTTAATTAAATTATTCATCTATTTTAAAGATTTTTTAATATTTTTTATTAATAATTTCAAATAAAAATAACAACATTCAAAGTTTAAACTTATAATTTTCTAATTAAAATAAGAATACTACAATATTTGTTATTTGAATAAACTTTTGTATTTATACAAAGTATTTTTGATAGAAACTTTAAAGATTAAAGTCCTCAAAATAAAATTTCTTTAAATACTTCTTCAAATAGAAACAGACTAAACAGATTTGAACAATTTAAGAATTTACTAAAATTTAACTTTTTTTTTAATATAAGATTTAATCTTTGACTGTTCAAAACATTCTGTTTAAATCTTATTTGTACCTGAATAAGCAAGCCTTTAATGAAGTTTGAAAATATTTGATTAATCAAGTTTATTTTGTATACATTTTAACTACTAAATTCCATTATTTATCAAAAGCATCAAGCAGATAAAAAAATTTAAATAACTATTTATTTAAATTCTTAAAATTTTACATAATTATCTGAAGAAAAAAAATTAATGGCTGAACTTGATCATTTTAACAACAATATCTGAAAGTTTCTTACAAAATACACAAGCAAATGCATTTCTTGTAAAACTAATTCTATTGAAACTACATAAAATCTTAACTGTGCTTAACAGGAATAGGGGAAAAATTATTTGACTTAAGCTTTATTCTTTCTTTAAAGCTTAAGTCAAAGATTTAACTTTTATCATCTAAGTGTGTTTAATGAAATGATAATATACTTTGAAAAGTGTCATCCAAATATTTAGCAGTAATTACCTGTTAAATTTAGCAACAAATTATAACTAAATAATACCAGAATATAAATTAATAATTTTTGAATAAATTTTAGTAATAGATAATAAAAGTATTTTTTCATTAACAAACAAAAATACTCAACCTTAAAGACATCATTATCCATATAAAGAGTTGCTTCTTGTACTTTTTTGGCTGTCAATTTACAAGTTTGTAATGCATTTTGAAGCTGTCTTGTACCTAAACGGGAAAAACTGTCATACACAGATAACCGAGCATCATCTGGTGAAGGGGATTTTTCTCTATAATGATAATCGTTTTGCCAATATGAGTTCATACTTGGGACTTCTAAAATATTCCCAATATCTGAAAAATATTAAAACAATTTTTTCAAACAAAAACATAATTTTTAACAATTTTTAGTTTCAAAGATGTATAAGATTATATATAAGTAATTAATTTTTTACTTCTAATTGTTGATAACTAACCTTTATTCAAATTAAAAATTATCACTAATTTTAGCAAAAATTTTTTAAAGATTCTTGCTATGTTAAAAGGAAAGAGAAAAACTTTTAATTAGTTTAGAAAAGTTCTTGAAATTTAAATTTATGAAATATTTAGAAATCTGATTTAAAACTTATTTCAGAGGTTTTACTAATCATTCAATTATATTCTATATTAAATACAGTCAATTCCATTTAATTGGGCCACTGGTTAATCAGGGCAAATGCTTTATTGGGCCAGATCTCAAAGAACAGAAACCAAACTAATAAATTAATACATAATTTAATCACTTAATTGGGACAATAGCAGAGAAGGAATTTAGCAATTTTTGATATATTTTAGTAATCTTCCAAAAATATGTAGGCACTACATACATTAATGTTGTGTAGGCCTAACGGTTGGCAGAGACAAAGTGATTTTGTCTTTTGCTTGGGCAGTTCGGTTTTTCTGGAGGGGGTCAGCATAGCAGGATTTATCACACGGGGATTTCATCTGAGGCATACCTGAATGCAAGTTACTAATCCTGTACTGGATTGGACTGGACAATCCCCTTAAAAGCAAAGGGACAAAGATCACCAGACAATTTTTCGAGGTCTCTTGATTGGGTTGGAAGACAACTAGAGTTCCCTTGGAAGGTATTGTGTGTGTGCATAATTAGGTCTAGATTCAGACAGCAGCCATCCAATTGTTGAGACCAGCATTGAGTTGGCAGATTCTACGGACATTCCTGCCAAAGTGGCCCATCTCCAAGTAAAGGAAACTGTGCTCAAAGGAAGACTGTAAAATGGCTTTTGGACGAACCCTTTTCTTCCTCCCTTTTTAGTTAGAACATGTTCTAACTAAAAAGAAAGGAAAAATTGTTCAATCAGGAATGGATCGAATGGTCAACCCTTGTCTACATCACTACTAATATTTGGCAACACTAGCATTGTGAAAATCAGTTATCTATTGTTGAGTCTAGCAAATTTATAGTACAAATAGTTTCTGTATTTTGGTTCAATAAAGTGTTAAAATAGGTACCTAATTACTTGTTTTTTTACCTACTTATTTATTTACCTACATATTACATATTTTATTATAGAATTTATTATTAGTTTGTTTAATTGGGGCAGCCACTTAATTGGGCCAAAATGAATTAGTCCTAATGTGTCCCAATTAAGTGGAATCAAATTTATATATATATAGTAAAACCTGTCTTTGGCAATCACCCACGGTTCCTTCAAAAAGTGGTCTTTTAGACAGGTGGTCGTCCAATACAGGTGGTCCTGTAATAATGTATTTCCGTACATATTTTGCACACATTTTAGCCATTTCTACTAAGCAAAACTCTAGGTGAGCAAAAATAAGTGATTTTTTTCAACAATAGGGCTATATTGTGTTGTATTTTATTCTTATTGGATAACTCAATTTACAGGAGTCGTCTTGATATTATAAGACAGATTTAATACCAATACTTTACAGATTAATACAATACTCGCATTTTCTCCATTATAATGCACACTTTCTTTTTTCCAACTTAATTAATTCGACTTGGTTCTCTTCGTTCGCTCTTCGGTTACATGTATTACGTCATCGATATACAAACGCATCCTATCTCTCTATCACTTTGTTCTTGGTTTTCATTTGTTTAATCTTATTTTAACTTTAAAAATATCGTATTTTTTAAATATTTAATATTTCTTATGTACAATAAGAAAAATTATTATAGTTTAATAATAAAATGATTTTATTATTTTTTCTCATAATACGATTTCATTACATTCCACGATTGTCATTGGACAATTGCGGAATCAAAAAAGGAAGGTTGCCTAAAAACTGATTTTTGCATTAATACGTTTATTGCTTTTTGAATATTTTGCGTGTGAAAATTACTTGGATATTATTTATCTAAAAATATCATGGAAATAAGGTAGGTTGATACAGAAACTATTTATTGCACGTGTACTGTATATAAGCTTAAAAAAAAATAATAATAAAAAATAATAATAATAATAAATAAATAAATTTTATCAAATGATGAGATCAGCTAATTAATTGTATCATGTACAATATTTTATACCCCTAAGGAAAATACTGTAGGTCTATGGTAAAATAAATTTTGTTTTCCACAGTTAAAACTTCGCTGCTAATTGCCATTGTGGATAAACCATTTTCACTTTCTCTGATAATTTTAACACAATCTTCTAACGACAGCACTTTGCATTTCTTTCGTTTTTCAGACATTTTCCAACAAACTGAAATGAATTTTCTTTGTTGCTAGACTAATTTATTAACACCTACACCTAATTTCAAGGATGGGAGAAGTGCCCGGGTGGGTTCAAACAAGAGTTTAGACCAGATATATTCGTGGAAGTGGTCGCTTATTACAGTTGTTGTATGTTGTTTCAGACCAAAAATCGATGCCCGCGGTCACATTACACAGGTGATCGTTTAATACAGGTAACTTATACAAAGACTCTATGGATAAACTATTCAATGCCAGAAATTTTTGCCCGCTTTGACAGGTGCCCATCGAATGGAGGTGGTTGCCTAAGCTGTTTTTACTGTACATATTTTTAAGATAGTCTGCTGACAAAAATTATGTAATTTTGCTATTTAAAACTGAACAATCTATTTGTGGTGTAGTAAACACTAGTATTGTGTTTTATTCCAAAGACGCATGGCAAATTTTCCATCAAATTCCTTTATTAGTTGAGTCGACTCAACTAATAAAGGAATTTGATGGAAAATTTGCCATGCGTCTTTGGAATAAAACACAATACTAGTGTTTACTACACCACAAATAGATTGTTCAGTTTTAAATAGCAAAATTACATAATTTTTGTCAGCAGACTATCTTAAAAATATGTACAGTAAAAACAGCTTAGGCAACCACCTCCATTCGATGGGCACCTGTCAAAGCGGGCAAAAATTTCTGGCATTGAATAGTTTATCCATAGAGTCTTTGTATAAGTTACCTGTATTAAACGATCACCTGTGTAATGTGACCGCGGGCATCGATTTTTGGTCTGAAACAACATACAACAACTGTAATAAGCGACCACTTCCACGAATATATCTGGTCTAAACTCTTGTTTGAACCCACCCGGGCACTTCTCCCATCCTTGAAATTAGGTGTAGGTGTTAATAAATTAGTCTAGCAACAAAGAAAATTCATTTCAGTTTGTTGGAAAATGTCTGAAAAACGAAAGAAATGCAAAGTGCTGTCGTTAGAAGATTGTGTTAAAATTATCAGAGAAAGTGAAAATGGTTTATCCACAATGGCAATTAGCAGCGAAGTTTTAACTGTGGAAAACAAAATTTATTTTACCATAGACCTACAGTATTTTCCTTAGGGGTATAAAATATTGTACATGATACAATTAATTAGCTGATCTCATCATTTGATAAAATTTATTTATTTATTATTATTATTATTTTTTATTATTATTTTTTTTGAAGCTTATATACAGTACACGTGCAATAAATAGTTTCTGTATCAACCTACCTTATTTCCATGATATTTTTAGATAAATAATATCCAAGTAATTTTCACACGCAAAATATTCAAAAAGCAATAAACGTATTAATGCAAAAATCAGTTTTTAGGCAACCTTCCTTTTTTGATTCCGCAATTGTCCAATGACAATCGTGGAATGTAATGAAATCGTATTATGAGAAAAAATAATAAAATCATTTTATTATTAAACTATAATAATTTTTCTTATTGTACATAAGAAATATTAAATATTTAAAAAATACGATATTTTTAAAGTTAAAATAAGATTAAACAAATGAAAACCAAGAACAAAGTGATAGAGAGATAGGATGCGTTTGTATATCGATGACGTAATACATGTAACCGAAGAGCGAACGAAGAGAACCAAGTCGAATTAATTAAGTTGGAAAAAAGAAAGTGTGCATTATAATGGAGAAAATGCGAGTATTGTATTAATCTGTAAAGTATTGGTATTAAATCTGTCTTATAATATCAAGACGACTCCTGTAAATTGAGTTATCCAATAAGAATAAAATACAACACAATATAGCCCTATTGTTGAAAAAAATCACTTATTTTTGCTCACCTAGAGTTTTGCTTAGTAGAAATGGCTAAAATGTGTGCAAAATATGTACGGAAATACATTATTACAGGACCACCTGTATTGGACGACCACCTGTCTAAAAGACCACTTTTTGAAGGAACCGTGGGTGATTGCCAAAGACAGGTTTTACTATATATATATAAATTTGATTCCACTTAATTGGGACACATTAGGACTAATTCATTTTGGCCCAATTAAGTGGCTGCCCCAATTAAACAAACTAATAATAAATTCTATAATAAAATATGTAATATGTAGGTAAATAAATAAGTAGGTAAAAAAACAAGTAATTAGGTACCTATTTTAACACTTTATTGAACCAAAATACAGAAACTATTTGTACTATAAATTTGCTAGACTCAACAATAGATAACTGATTTTCACAATGCTAGTGTTGCCAAATATTAGTAGTGATGTAGACAAGGGTTGACCATTCGATCCATTCCTGATTGAACAATTTTTCCTTTCTTTTTAGTTAGAACATGTTCTAACTAAAAAGGGAGGAAGAAAAGGGTTCGTCCAAAAGCCATTTTACAGTCTTCCTTTGAGCACAGTTTCCTTTACTTGGAGATGGGCCACTTTGGCAGGAATGTCCGTAGAATCTGCCAACTCAATGCTGGTCTCAACAATTGGATGGCTGCTGTCTGAATCTAGACCTAATTATGCACACACACAATACCTTCCAAGGGAACTCTAGTTGTCTTCCAACCCAATCAAGAGACCTCGAAAAATTGTCTGGTGATCTTTGTCCCTTTGCTTTTAAGGGGATTGTCCAGTCCAATCCAGTACAGGATTAGTAACTTGCATTCAGGTATGCCTCAGATGAAATCCCCGTGTGATAAATCCTGCTATGCTGACCCCCTCCAGAAAAACCGAACTGCCCAAGCAAAAGACAAAATCACTTTGTCTCTGCCAACCGTTAGGCCTACACAACATTAATGTATGTAGTGCCTACATATTTTTGGAAGATTACTAAAATATATCAAAAATTGCTAAATTCCTTCTCTGCTATTGTCCCAATTAAGTGATTAAATTATGTATTAATTTATTAGTTTGGTTTCTGTTCTTTGAGATCTGGCCCAATAAAGCATTTGCCCTGATTAACCAGTGGCCCAATTAAATGGAATTGACTGTATTTAATATAGAATATAATTGAATGATTAGTAAAACCNTATTTGGAATTTGCACACTCCATTTGTCCAAAGTGTGCCAAAACACTATCAAAGCTTCATTTATTTTATGGATGTGATCTTAATAAAGATCAAGAATCAGAGATCACTGAAGATCAAATTAATAGCCAAAGTTTAGTTAATTATATGTATAATAAATTCAATCTAGCTACCACTAATGAAATTTACAATTGCTATAATGGTGTAAGAAGACTCCTAAATGTAAAATCTTAAATACTACATGTTATTCTAAAGCGGAGATATGTTTATTTTTTGTTATTGAATGTTTATTTTCCATCTTTCTTCATCGTCATGTACCCCCTTGTAACAGGCGACTGCCTATTATGTTCAATAAACTAAACTAAACTATTCAAATAATTTTGACTTTTAATTTTATGTTCAGCACTTATCATTTACTACACTTCTTTAATTTATTTAATTTTAATTTTTATCTTTACTAATGTTATATGTTTGATTTTATTCTGCATATTATTGTATACTTAAGTTCTATTATTTGTTTTAAATTCTTTCTATTGAAGATAACTAAAAATGAATGTTGTCTAAAACATTTACCTGATTTTAATACTCTTTCTTGGGGTTATTAAATACAAATTTAGAAAGTAAATAAAAGCATCAAATTTGAATTTAGGCTTTTTATGTTTCATATTTTAAAAGAAAATGTTAAAATTATTTTGCATTAGAGATTTTATTTTAAAAAATTACTATAGTTATATTTAATTTCATATGTTTTAATTTGTATATTTTAAATTAAACTTCTTATTTACCTCTATTATAAGGACTATTTATCCATAGTTCCACTTGATTAATAACCTGCAGATTAATTATCGGTTCAAATTTTCTAGCAAAGAAAAATGGACGGTCCTCTGTGGACTGAAAATAATCAGTAATTTTTTTAGAACATCCTTTATGAAATAATAATCTAATAAATGTAATTACCTGAAGCCTAGGCCAATCTTCTGGTTTGAAATCATTAGGAGAACAACCACACCAATCTACAATATGCTTATACTGGCATTTACAACCTTGTTTTCTCTTCCAATTTGTTACATGTAAATTATTATCTATTATTGTATCACAGTATATACTGTTTTGGATGATAGTATGAAAAAAAGACTGAAATTAAAAAAATATTTCTGATATTAATTTAATATTTATAATTTACTTTTAAAAAAAGTAATAAAAATGACATTTATCTTTCATCAAATAAAATATTTTACTTAAGTACATTAAAATAAAAAAGTTACTGAATTTTTCAGATAACAACATACCTCTCCTGGCAGTAAAGTATACTGATACAAAACTTTTAATCCTTGTAACAAACCATCATCTCCTTTAGTAATATAAACAGAAAACTCATAACTTAATGCTAACCAATCACTTCCTCCATCTAATTTTATACCCCACGGAAGTTCTCTGTCACCTAATCGCCACATATGTGTATCACATTCATAAAAAGTTTTATCTAATCCTTGTTTAGCTATAAACCTATAAAAAATATGTTTTAATAACAAATAACATTTAATATACATATAACAGATTAAACAAAAAAAAAAATCCTATGCCGTTAAAAATTTTATCTAGGTTTTATATCAGGTTGTAAAAATGAAATTTAGACATTTTGAAAAAACTTTATGACAATTAACTCAATGATTACAGTTCAGTCTGGTAGGTAATCATCCTCAATATCAATCACATCTTGCCACCTTTGCTGCAAACTTTCAATCCTATGAGCATTCAATGACGGGTTTTTCTTTGAAGTGTTGAGCATTGGATATTGTTACTAAACTGTTTGGCAATATGGTTCTAGAGTGCAAAATAGATGGTAGTCAGTTAGAACCGAGTCTGGACTGTAAGGTGAGACAGAACCTCCCAGTGCCAAATGACCAAATTCTCAAAGGTCATCTTTGCTCCATATGCTGGTACATTTTTGTGGTAATATTGGACTGTCAATTTTGGGATGAAGGTCTTTGATCTTTGTGTCCAAATAGTCCAGTTGTTCACAGTAGAGTTTGTTTGTGACAGTGATGTTGGTTGGAAGCAAATCCATCACAATTATGGCAAATAAATGCAGATCATCACACATCACTTTCTGTACTATCAGCCTTTTGATATTTGTAACAGCTGATTGACAGCCACAAACACTTTAACAAGTGTCTTGCAGATGAAATTGTGAGCCTTTGTTATGCTGTGGCCACTTTTGAAGTGATAGAGCAACAGCTTTCAAATGTGTTCTTTCAAAAGTTTCATATTGTCAGACATTGCTAATATGTTTATTTCCAAATGAAATATGTGATGAAATAACCTTTGGTTACTCTACTTATATTATTACCAAATGAAATGTTCTTTAACATTTTTTCCAGTCATTTCTAAAAAAAAATTGAAATGTCTAAATTTCACCTTTACATCTTGATACAATCAAGATATACAATAAAGAATTAAAACACAAATATGCTAAAATGATAATAATAATAATATTTATTTTATTATTATTACTAATACAAGAATAAAGTAATAACGTACAGAATAATACTATGTAGTAAATGTAATCTGCCAATTTTTAAACTCCGCTCCTATAGTTTATAAAAATTTATTACATTGCATTATATTATAAGATTATGCAATCACTAAGACTGTTGTTCTTTTTTATATAGACAATTTTGACATCAGTTCTTTGAAAGGCTCCAAATAATGTATGTGATCTGACTCCTATGGAAAAACAAGATAACAGATACTGTCATCTCCATATTGATTAATGTTTCATCTCTTATGAGAAAATTTGCTTAGCTTTATGAATGTGTGTCTATGCACACATTCATAAAGCTAAACTGTACTCATTGACAAAAAAGTTACATAAAGACTGCACATATATATAACATAGATCAAATACATTATGCACAGATGACAGAATATGAAAAAGGCCACATCTTCAAGCTGGAGATAATTGTTTTCCCAAACTGCTCATCATCTAGACCAGTGGTTCTAAACTGGGTCCGTGTAACATTACTGGGCGTCCACAGAAAAAAATACTTAATTGGGGTTCACGGTGATATTTTATCATCAAAAGCTCATAATAGACTCAACATTGCGGAAAAAGGGACTATCATTGACCTCGATGGAGCCGAATATAAATAGACTTGCTGAGCAGCATCAAACACAGGGATCTCATTGAATAAATCATTTTTTCTCCATTATCCACTTAAGTCTATCTTAAAATGGTTTATTTTTAATTTTTTACTATTGTATATAAATGATCTATAAAACTTAATTGTTTAATATGTTTATTTTGCAATAAATTGGCTTTCCTTCAAAATAAAACATAATCATTTACTATTTCTTTTATTTTTGATATAATTCCTTTCTTCTTTTATTAGTGAAAAATATAAAGTTTTTTCCAGGGCAATGTCCATGGTGGTCCACAAAAAAAAAAAATAAAAAAAAAGAGGAAAAGGGGTCCATGGGTAAAAAAAGGTTGAGAACCACTGATCTAGACCATTCTGATTTGACTGTATAAGTGTTAGGGTAGCAAATACATCAGAGAATGCATGCACAAACAATGAGCAGGCTTTAGATTCACCACACAGAACATCATGGGAGATAACTGTCTGATTGTAGACAAGCACAAACAACTGCAATGCATCTTTGTCCACTATCAGAGACAGATGGAAGCCTCAGTACAGTATCCTATCTCTTCTCATACCATTGGCAGAGAACTAGAAATAAATTTGTTTGCATAGAAACTGCTATGTCCTGCCATTAGCACTCCAACACTTGGTTTTGTTTGCAATGGAGCCATAATAGAGAAGCATGGGCTACTAAAGTGGCAGCATGTCATCTTTAGCATTGAGTTCTGTTTAGGAGCAGACAACTACCATGCAGTAGTGGATCCAGAAGTTCCAAAGAGGAGGATAATTCAAATTTAAAAATATTTGAATAATTAATAAATACCTTTTATTAACATATGCACAATGATTGTACTGTGGATAGTACAATAAACAATATTTGTCATTGTAAATGTTTTTAGAAACAATGTTTTGAAGTTCAAGCAAATAAATTTGAACCTTTTACTGCGAGAAGGGCTTAAGCCCATGTAACCCTCTCTCATTGTATCTGTCCCTGTGATTGTGCTAGTGTTTCAAAGACCACTGGTGAGTCCTTCATTCTGTTTTTACTGCTGAGCAAGCTAGTCTGGGGAGCCATCTCTTATGATCAGTCAGTTATTCTTAGTATTGGTACAATGGACAACGATGGCATAGCAGTACATTCAAAACTTCCTTCAATCACATGTGTTGCATTTCATGGCAGCCATTCAAACAGCCATTTTCCAGCCAGGTAATGCTTGACCATATGTAGCTAGGATTTCCCAGAAATGTCTCAATCATGCTGCCACACTTCCTCGGACTGCCCTAGTCTGCAGATTTGTTGCCCATTAAGCATTTGTTGAATCAGATGAGATATCAGCTTTGACCATCTATGAGTATGAAGAATTTGGAGCAGCAGTCACATCATCTATAAGCAAATCTGTTGCAAGATAGCATATGGTGCCTGTTTGCATACATGCTTGACATATCACTGCATGTATAAAGACAAGTTTTGAATAGAACTATTATGCCACAGGAAATTGTTTCTTTGCTGTGATATTGTGTAAAATAAGCACTTGAGCTTTACAAACCAAATTGCCATGGTGAATACCTCCATAACCTCTGTATAGAGACCAAATTTAATAAATACTAAAGCTGATTTTGTAATAAAGTTTTTTGGTATTGTAATTAATTGTAATCAATATATTATTGTAATAATTTTTGGCTGTATTTTTACTGAAAGTATGCTGAAAACATTCACCAGATTTTTTGTGTTTATATGTATTCATGTATCACTGAAGAGAGTCTATAAAGTTATGTTAGCCTGAAATGCATTTGATGTAAAGATATGCTTTAAAACTTTACTAAATAATCTTGTTTCACCTAACTTGGAGTAGCTGTGAGAAAAAAATCAACCTATAACAATTAAAGTGATTTTCAATCTATAAACAGATTTTCTTGAATTCTTTCTTATCAATATATTCTTAGAAATCATGAAAAAGTCATCTACAAGTTTTTTTTTATAAAACAAATCTATGATTCTTAAAAAGCTGATTAGTTATGCCAAAAATCAGATAATTTTTTCACATCTATTTTTAGTCATTAAAAATAACTCTTTCTGATGTAATTATTTATTATATATAGCTTTCATATTACCAATGTAAATTCAAATTTCTTAAAGAATTTTGTAAAAGGAAAAAAAAAAAAAATNTCAAATTCCTTTATTAGTTGAGTCGACTCAACTAATAAAGGAATTTGATGGAAAATTTGCCATGCGTCTTTGGAATAAAACACAATACTAGTGTTTACTACGCCACAAATATAAAACAGGACACGGTTTCAAAAAACAAATGAACAATCTATATTGACAGGTTCATTATTGTGAATTACTTGTTTGTGGTAAAATGCATATCAGACTATTTATGCAGGTTAAAACTCAATTAAGCATAGTACAGGACTGTTATTAAAGTTATTAATTTAATACTCATAATTTAATAATTAAACTCAAAGCGTTCAATATTAGAAATGTCTTTCTGAGAAAAATTGTGGACCAAAGTTACCAGTTTAAAACTGACAGAAATTAGTTCTCTTTAAAATAGCAAAATGTATTTAAATTTATCATAATCATTGAGTATAAGGATTTTTACCAAGATAAACACATAAATAACATACTGAATCAAGTCATTTATTTGCTGTATATATTTGAATACATTTAAGATAAGATCTGAAACAATTTTAGAGATCAAAGAAAGTGTAAAATAGTATTTAAATATTTATAAAATTTAAATACAGGTATTTATAAAATAAATTTGATTGATTTCTTGATTAAAATGAATGAATTAATGCAATATAAAAATCTATTTTCTTAATAGATATTAAAATATAAAAATTAATAAAAAATAATATACTGGTTTGCAAACAAAGTCATTCCTAATTTATTTACAAAATGAAATTTATAAATAACAATAATAAACCTGAAAGCACATAATATCAGTAATGGCATTAGCATTTTCATTCTGGGAGGGCAGAGGTGGGGCAGAACATTGCTTTAGTGAGGTGGATGTTATCTGTATATTTTATCATTATACAAACTAACTTTTAAAATTTAGAATCAATTTACAGTAAAAAAAAAAAAAACAAAAAAGTTTAGAGAGAACATATAATTACTTGGCAAACAAATAATTCATATTTAAAGAAATCTCTAATAATGGTCAATACAAACAGACTCAAACAAATTATTTCAGGGTGGGTACCGATACTCACCCCACTCTAGTCCCATCCATATATACAGTGTGTGTATATATATATATATATCATTATTGTGAAAAATTGCATTGCTTTCTAATATATATATTAGAAAGCAATGCAATTTTTCACAATAATGATATATATATATATATACACACACTGTATATATGGATGGGACTAGAGTGGGGTGAGTATCGGTACCCACCCTGAAATAATTTGTTTGAGTCTGTTTGTATTGACCATTATTAGAGATTTCTTTAAATATGAATTATTTGTTTGCCAAGTAATTATATGTTCTCTCTAAACTTTTTTGTTTTTTTTTTTTTTACTGTAAATTGATTCTAAATTTTAAAAGTTAGTTTGTATAATGATAAAATATACAGATAACATCCACCTCACTAAAGCAATGTTCTGCCCCACCTCTGCCCTCCCAGAATGAAAATGCTAATGCCATTACTGATATTATGTGCTTTCAGGTTTATTATTGTTATTTATAAATTTCATTTTGTAAATAAATTAGGAATGACTTTGTTTGCAAACCAGTATATTATTTTTTATTAATTTTTATATTTTAATATCTATTAAGAAAATAGATTTTTATATTGCATTAATTCATTCATTTTAATCAAGAAATCAATCAAATTTATTTTATAAATACCTGTATTTAAATTTTATAAATATTTAAATACTATTTTACACTTTCTTTGATCTCTAAAATTGTTTCAGATCTTATCTTAAATGTATTCAAATATATACAGCAAATAAATGACTTGATTCAGTATGTTATTTATGTGTTTATCTTGGTAAAAATCCTTATACTCAATGATTATGATAAATTTAAATACATTTTGCTATTTTAAAGAGAACTAATTTCTGTCAGTTTTAAACTGGTAACTTTGGTCCACAATTTTTCTCAGAAAGACATTTCTAATATTGAACGCTTTGAGTTTAATTATTAAATTATGAGTATTAAATTAATAACTTTAATAACAGTCCTGTACTATGCTTAATTGAGTTTTAACCTGCATAAATAGTCTGATATGCATTTTACCACAAACAAGTAATTCACAATAATGAACCTGTCAATATAGATTGTTCATTTGTTTTTTGAAACCGTGTCCTGTTTTATATTTGTGGCGTAGTAAACACTAGTATTGTGTTTTATTCCAAAGACGCATGGCAAATTTTCCATCAAATTCCTTTATTAGTTGAGTCGAGAAATTTTTTAATTAATTTTTTATATTTGTTCTCTTCATATTGTTGATTGTATTTTATTTCTTCTTTATTTTCTAACAATCCTATCTTAGTGTTTGTCTTATATTTTTTCAGGGCTCGTTTTAATCTTCTAATTTTTACATATTTGTATTGTATCGCTGCTCTGAGAATTTTAAAGTTGATATAATTTCTTTCTCTCGTAGGTATAGCTTCTGCAAATGATTTTGGTAAATGAAAATGCAAAGAAGCCAACACCAAGATCACAGACAGGAAGAGAAAATACAAGGTGAGATAGAAAAACTTTCTATAGACTTGAAGTACCTAAAAACGCACCTCAATGAACGAACACTCCTTAAAACACTATCTTTACCAAAATCAATCGCAGAAGCTATACCTACGAGAGAAAGAAATTATATCAACTTTAAAATTCTCAGAGCAGCAATACAATACAAATATGTAAAAATTAGAAGATTAAAACGAGCCCTGAAAAAATATAAGACAAACACTAAGATAGGATTGTTAGAAAATAAAGAAGAAATAAAATACAATCAACAATATGAAGAGAACAAATATAAAAAATTAATTAAAAAATTTCTCGGCTCAACTAATAAAGGAATTTGATGGAAAATTTGCCATGTGTCTTTGGAATAAAACACAATACTAGTGTTTACTACGCCACAAATATAAAACAGGACACGGTTTCAAAAAGAAAATCAACAAATTGTGTTATGATTCGTGTAAAACTTTATAGCTAGCTATTAAAAAATTAAAACTTATCCTGTATATGGTTATCTTCAATATGTTTTTTCATACGAGCGACTCATCCAGCCATTTCTTTCCTACATATTTTGCATTGCGCCCTGCATGCCGGCTTTCCTAAATTTCCAGAAATTTGTTTGTACTGATTTCAAATATTATCAAGTCTTCTTCCTGCACTCATTTTTTACTTAACGATTAACGATGATAATAATAATGTTGTTAGCGCCTCAAGCGCCACCGTATTTTTGTCATAAAAAGAAAAAAAATTTAATTAAAAAATTTGTGAACGAGAGTAGTTCTGTAACGGTCATTTGTAGCAGCCATTTTGTACCAGTGTTTCATTCCGCATTAAACGTTATTTTTTGCAAAACCGCAGTACTTTCATATTTTTACAGTCCATTAAAGATCGACAAACATCTGGTCCGTCGAGGCGGATCAAGAAGAAAAGAGAGACAACTTCGCAAGCAAATAAGATTGGGTCAAACTTCATTAAGTCACCTATCCAAGGTAGGAGGAATTTACCTGTCCGTTATACGTGGTAGACAGTTTAAAATGGATCAACTCGAGAAATTAAAGAAAAAGCGCGCTTCGATAAGAGCTAGTGTGACGAAATTAATTAGTAAAATCGATAGTTTAATTGAAAGCGACGATAGAGAGACAGAAACTCATCTAGAAATACTGGATCAGTTGAGTCGAAAGGAAGAGTCATTGAGAACCTTAAACGGGGAGATTGAGGGTTTCATTACTAGCCCAACTGATTATGACACTGAGATAGTCAATAGTGAAGAANTGTCACAGTGACCTAGATTTCATCGACTTCTGATTGGTGTGTGGAACTGTTTTACAGTTGTATTCGCATCGAAAGTTGAGCACTGCTCAACTCACTTTTACGCTGGTTTTATGACCTGCTCAGGCTAAAATATCATGGTCACGTGATTAAAAGCTTTTACAGCGAGGGGTTTTACACCCATTTTTATGCTAGTGTGAGCTGCCGGGGAGGTTGGAAAAGACTCTCTGATATGGCCACAGGTCAGTGACCTACTTTCTTGTCAAGGATGGCGTTACGTTCAGTTACGCGTTACGTGAGTGGAGGAGAGTCAGAGGAGTCGACTATAAGACGATGTACATTCGAGTAAACGACACCATTTAAAAACAAAACAAGAGTTTATTAAACTGACTAACTAAAGAAAATTTACACAAAACTCCTTCAACGTAGCAGAGAGAGAGTTCACAATAATATTTCATACCTCTGGGATAATATCAGATGGATACTCCGGTTTTAATTTCTGATATGCGGTGCGAGGTGTGGCTCAAGGTGGAGTAGGTCTGCAATGGGGAAAACTTCGATGTCCGACTCTGTCGCTGTTCGTTCGATTGGCAACTCCCCCGATTGAAGAAGGAGGAGGCTTTTTATACGTTTTGCTGTGAGAAAAGTCGTCATGTGACCCATGTCTTAGCAGGTATGAGGTTAATCGTCAACATTAAGACTTGCAGACGGCTGTTATTGTTAGATGGTCGAATATTTACGTTAAAGGAAAGAATTGTAACGTGATACTTAATATGTTTATATAAGAGAGAGAGTTGATTTCGTTTTTCTGACGATGGGTTTTTTTTTTCCTTTTAAAGTGATAAATTTATTCAAAATATGTTACAGTTGTTAAAATTTGGAAGAAAGAAAAACAAATTGCCCACGGGTCGGATCTCACACTAGTGGAGTCTTGTCCTAACAGCACAGTTAAAACTGCAGGGCTGAGAGAGATTCAGTTATTGTTTGGTGAATCAGTGATAGTTTTTTGAACCAAGCTCAACCAGATGGTTAAGTCATGGTGAAGTTGTGTTAAGACTCAAAGAAATTTATTCAGCTGTTGTAATAAGTTTGGAAAGAGAAAGTGAAAAAAGGATGTGAGAACTAAAGGGCTCTGTTCATTCATCACGGAATATAGCTTTATTGCCATAATGCTGATGATGTGTGAGGTTTTGTCTGTAATCAACAGGTTATCTAAATTATTCCAAATGATGATGGAGATCTTTCAATAGTGAAGGAGTGTGTGCTTTCAACAATAAAACAACTGCAAAGGACGAAAGACATACATACAGATGTCCTGGACATTGATGAATTTATTCAAATGTGTGAAAGCAAAGACATGACAATTACTAAATGTACCAATAAATCTAAGTCCAAATTTACAGTAATGAGAGCAAATTATATCAGTAATCTCATTGATAATATTGCTTTAAGATTCAACATATCTAATTCTGAGATTATTAATCAATTCCAAATTTTTGATCCATCCAAGCTTCTATGCATTTCAATTACAACAATTTTGGAAAGAATGCAATTTATTAAATATGTCACAGAATTGGATTGTATGTTGGTGAAACTAACAGAGAGTAGAATGACCTCAAGCAGTTCATCATAAGAAAAAAAAAAACAACTGTGCAATTGGTGAAATATTTGTATTGTAATGTGACACACAAAACTTTATTTCCAAATGTGTGCAAAATAGCTCAATGCTACAGACTTATTCCATTTCACACTGCTACTTGTGAAAGAGCCTTTTCACAAATTAAGATTGTAAAAACTAATAATTGCTTAAGCCAGGCTTCTTTAGATGCTATTATGAGGATTGTTGTAGAAGGTCAACTTGTATAGGCATTTAATTTTCAAAAAGCAATTAATTACTGGATACATAAGAAGTATAGGTGCATTAGACTGAAATAGTTGCTAAAGTGACTGTAGTTTAATTCGTAATTAAAGGTGCTCTTATGTCTTCATAATTGTATGTCAGTTCTGTTCTATATATTGCTTGACTAGGACACATGTTTATATAATGAAAAGTTGCAAAATTTGACTTAAATTTACACTGATCTAAAAGCCCTTCCCTGCAGCATAGAATTTTTCTCCACTCAAAAATTTCTGGCTATATCTCTGAGTTGATAGAGCACATTTCTACTACAAGTGATGACAAATTAGTGCACATTTTGGTGTTTCATAGATAAGAGTCAATCAAACTTTATATTACTTTGGTTTGCATTCCTAAAATTATCAGCATGTTCTGCATCTGCTCCCAGGAAATATTGTGATGTAACTCAAACAGCCACATCTCCAAAATTATTAAGAATAATATCCATGATCATTTTTTAAACTGAAGGTATAATTCAGTTTTAAAAAATATATTCATATAGACTTATGAAAATTTTTTTCTTATCAAAAAATTCATAAAAATCCCTAAATAAGTGACATGAGAAAAAAGTCATATTAAACTAATTTACATTAGCTTAAAAAAAAGATGGTTAAAATAACTAACAATTCCAAAATAATGACAACTGATTTCAAACTATGGTGTCAAATACATTGTTAAACTTGTTCAAGACAGAACAAGATTATTGATATGATGGGGCAGTTTTATTGACTACCCAACAAAAAAAATTCTGGATAGAACATTGTTTCTATAAATAAAAAAAAGGATTCTCTTGCATAAATGTAACACTAAATTATAGTTCAGATAAATAAGTCAAAATTATGATTTTTTGATACAGAACATACACCATGTTTATAAATCAAAAAGATGGCAAATTTGTTATCTTCCATGATAATACTGAAAATGTTAATAATAATGAAAATTTTCCATAGTTTTTAACACTGATAATATTAGTTCTATTCGATGGATAGGAATATATACTAATGCTTGTGTTGAATTTCTGATCATCTCATTCAATATTCACCATATTATTACAGATTGTTATTAAGTATTACACAGCTAAGAAATATCTAATTTTTATTGTAATTCACTTGGTTTCTTAAATTCAAGCTAATTTTTTGCTTTTATAGAAATAGAGGAAGATACTTTGGACAAGGAAATACAATGGGTGGTAATGGTTATGGACCCAGATCACAGAATATGGAAGCAGGGGGAAGTAGTGATGGAAATTTTGATTTTAACCAAGGTACATTGAGTTTATAAAATTTCATAATTTAATGTTTTATTAGTATGTAAGGAAAAAATTGTCAATTTTTTTTGTTGAGCACATACATTAATTATATAAGATGAGTATTTTGGGTAAGTCAAAAAAATTGATAGATATTAAAATAATTAACAAATTAATTATAAATTTTAATACGCTTGTAATTATTTATGTATAATATGTAATATTTTTTGTCATTCCTTATAAATCAACAGTCATCAATAACTTCATTCATATACAGTAGAATCTAATTTCTTTGCTTTTGTTTTTTTTTTTACATTTATTTTATTATAGATAATTTGTATATATTTTATCAAGATGACATAAATAACTTCTTCATTACAAGTTTGCTATATATAGATCAATATATTTGGAAGAGTTTGTTACAATGCTATGATGAATGAATAGAGAAAGTGAAATTAAGTTTATTTCCTTATCTGTAGTTTTCTATTTATTAAATCTTTAATTAGTCCAATTACAATTTATTGATTTTTAAAACCAGTTGCTGAAATTTTTTGTGGATACAAAATACATACAAAAATTATTATATTTCGAAATTATTCCATACATAATTATACTAATTTCTAAAATTAAAAATGTATATTAAATTTAATATACAAATTTTTACAAGTTATTATGCCAATTTTTACAACTTTTTTCTATATATAAATGCATATAACATTAGTTTGAAGATATTGTATAATTTTATTTTAAAATAATAATATTTCCTCTTAAGGATTTTATGACCGATCATCTCAGTTTGGTGATATGATGTATTCTGGAAATATGAATCAGATGCCAAGAAATCAGTGGGAAGTATCATATCCTATAAACACCAGGTGAGAAAATTCTTATGAATTGAAAAAAAAATTTTAATTTATCCAAAAATATAAGAGTTTAAACTGTAAATTCTGTAAAACTATAATTAAAGTTTTATACCTATTTATTTATTTACCATATGGAATACTTAATAACAATAGTTCTGAGCTATTTTGTTAATGTAAATATTTCTATTCTTTTAACAGATATATGGGATATCGACCAGATAATACAGATTATTCCTATTTTGGTCCTTATAATAATCCATCCAATGATTATGGCAATTATAGAGGAATGAATGCAACAAATTTTGATTATTCCAACAATTTCTCTGATGGATATGATATGTCACAAGATTATGGCTATAATGCTGATTTTGGATTTAATAATTATAGTAAGAAGTACTCTTAGTATTAATTTATATTTTATTTATTAATATCAATTCTCAAAATATCTCCAAATTTAATACCTTTGAGTATCTTGACCATGACTTTTAATAAAATTCATTCCTTTGTTAGCAGTGAGAAAACGTTCTAAATAAGAAAGTGACCTTAAAAAAAAATAAACTTTTAATTATGAAATTTCATAATATTTAATTTTTATCCTGAACATTTCAAATATATTAAAAAGAAAACAGTAAATCATTAATTTTAATATTCTTTTTCTTATGTAAAAACAGTATTATGTATGCACATGTGTGCACACATGAACACAAAGTTCTAAATATGATTTTAAATTCTTACTTTACAGGAAAGTCACTTTCACTGAGATTTATAACAAAATCCCATTTCCAGTTTTTCAGGTCAATAATGTTTGAAATACAACGCAATAACATTTGAAGAAGACTAGCTCCACCCCAAATGGTGGACAGACGCCACCTTGATAAACGAATATTGGAATATTTTTCTTCCAGAGGCAGAAGTGCACGAAAAAGATAATCACATCTCTACAAAAAATCATTACAATAAAAATAATTAAAATTAATGTCATTAATATAGTGATTTAAACATTAATTTAATATTCTAATAATATATAACTTACAGAATCAACATGAATGTAAAAATAATGTCTTTCATGATAAAGAACCCGAATTAGACGACGAACCTGACGGACGGCACGGCCATTAATAGTCAAAAGAAATACTATTCTAACTGTATCTGTTTCAGCCATAGCTCTTATACTATTAATGGATTTTGGCTCATGTTTTATAGGTTCTAAATAAAAATAAAAATTAAGTCAGTTTTTGCAAATTTTTATGTAAAAAATTATTTATTACAATATAACACCATTCAAGTATTAAAATATTTTTACAAAGTTATTTTAATATATATTTAAATTTTCAGAAGGATGTAGAAATTATTGATGTTAAAGCAAACATTAAAAAATAATTAAAGAGTAGAAAGTTAAGTGGGAAAAAAAAACAATAAAAACTAAAGTAACTGTTGTGAAATGATCTATAAACTGATCATAACAAGAATCTACATGCTTATCATGATAAGTACAGCTAGGCTCTTGAATCCTTTAATAATATAAACTGATCATTAGGCTCAGTTTATATTATTCATCAGATTGTTTCATTAATTACTTTAGTTTTAATTTCTTTTGGTGCTTCGACCCTTTTGACTTTCAAATCTCCAATTATGAATTGTCTAATAAATTATATTTTTATACTTATTGTAGCTGTAAGAAGAAATCTATTCACTTTAATGCATATTCAATGACATAATCAGTAATAAAATTTTTGAATTTGATTTCATATTACTTGCTATTTATTATTTTAGGGATAACAGCAAGCAATGTAAAATTAAATTCAAAAATTATTTTCAACTAGAAATTTCCTTTCAAGTATAACAGAATACTTTTTATGAGGAAGTAGAGATTCAAGAAATTGAAGAAGAGTTGCTAATATTTCTGCAAATTAAGTAGTTTATACTACATGGTTGTGATGCTGTTTCTGCAGCACTTGACAAAGCCATTCTTACTCGATGTTGCTCAAGTCAAACTTCATGGCCTTCAGTTGTTCTTACTTTTTCAGATCTAGAATTTACCTGATAAATTTTACTCTTACACTTTCCCCCTAGGCATTTTTTTTTTTGGACAAAGCAAGCAAATATTTTTAAATCCATATTGATAAAACAAAGATGAATTGTGTGTATGTTAGTTAGATGAGCAATAACATTTTCTAAATAACAGGGTCAATAGATCGTTACTTCCAACTGGATAATAGAAAATCACATGGTCACTATGGAAAGATATTTTTAAAAATTTATTATAGAAATGAGATGAAGCAACTATCTTTTTTTAAAGTTTAAATTTTATAAAATAAGTTTAAAATACACCATTTACCAAAGTATTTTAAAATGCAACTTAAGGAAAATTCATTTATCAAGCATGAACTAAATGAAGTCATTGATGTCACTGCAACTTACTGATAAGTAATTACTGATCCATAATCAATAAAACGTTTATTCTGTAGCTAATATTTTCACAAAATAAGTAGCCTATACCTTCTGTCAGAACATAAAAATGAATATAATCAAAATTTCATCTGAATTGGACAAAAATTGAAGTTATAAAGAATTTACACATACACAGATGATGGCTTTTATATTATTAGTATACATTGTTAAAGTCATAGCATATAATGAAACATATGAAAAAAATATTAAGTAAACATTATGTTAAGATCATTCTCACACACATACTGTATATATAAATTAATTTTCTATTCATTTATATAGCATGCACAGAAACTTACAAATAAAATCCCTTGTGTTTGTTTCATGCCAACTAATACAATTAATTTCTGCTTATTTACTACAAAGCTAAGATAAATCATTTATTCACAGAAAGCATGAAAATTTAGAATTAATTTTAACCTTACAAGGAATTGACTAATTTATATAATCCAGGTAAACAGAATTAATGTAACTGCTAGTATTTTAATAATCTCTTTTATAAACCTTGGAATTGGAGAAAACATAATAAATATTTTCAACAGATGGGTGCAATTGATCTTTGTCAATAGTGGTTTTGGAGTGCAATCACTTAGAAGAAAGTGCCATGTAATGCTTTGTTCTATCCCTTCTACTCCTCTTACCTGTGAATATATTTTTCACACTTGAAGATTTAGATTTATCAGTTAGACATTCTGAATGACAATAACAGTCTTTTTTACTCTTTCTAGAAAGTGAATTTAATACTGTGAGGTAATGTTAGATGATCTGAGAGATGTTAGTTCTACCACTTCAATTAATGAAAAACTTGAAAGATAATGATCTGATTGGAGAATTTAAAAGTCATATATGGAAATTCTGAATAAGACTCCTGTTTTAGAAAATGAGTTTAATCAAAGTCTATCTTATAGCTCAGGAGATGAATAACAAATTCGTAGCTAATGATTATTATATAGATAATGCATTAAATAAATCAAGGAGAAACAATTTGGCCATTTATAATGTTCAGAAAGAGGGAGAGGTTGCATTAAAGAAGGAGTTAACTTCCTTGTTCTCTTCTATGTTCAGTAATGAAGTCTTCAACACACAGGAAGTATTCCACATTTTTGACAATGGATTGAAAGGATCACTAATAATTGTTAATTTTTTCTCATTCCAAGTTAAGATTCAGGTATTAAAAAACTTTCTTGGCAAGAAGATATTTATATTTAAGAATATATGTATGTTTTAAATCATGATTATGATAGCTGAAGCTTATGCAAAACGCAGCAGAAAAATGAAAAAGGTGAGTATTATTTCATACTAATGTATTAATTATTAATTTTATAAAATACCTAGAGTGAGAATTTATATAAACTTATTGCTATGGACAGCTTTTTATTAAGCAGAATAAACTAGAAGTAATTAAAATAATGATCAGGCAAAAAAATTAAAATTTGAAGCATTGTCACATTGTGACAATGCTTCAAATTTTAATGCTTTGGAATATGCAGAGATATAAAGGAAACATTTGTAATTTTTAATAACAATTTAATAATTACTTTAACTGAAACTTGGCTCTCAGTCAGTCAACTTTCAGTTAAATATATTTTATACAACTGGCTTTCATTAAATTATTAAAACTAAAATGAACTGTACAAAGTTATTTGATCAGATTAGAACTGTGCTTGCATCACATCTACTATTTTACAAATCTTTCAAATTTTGGAGAAAATTAAACTTAATAGTGAAAATTTTTTGTTAGGTCAAACTCTCATACATTTAAAGGAAATACATTTTAAGTCAAAGAAGCCAAACAAATACACTTGCAATTGGTTTAGTCAGTTATTCAGATTATGTAACAATCTGAGTTTTTTTCTTCATGATATCCACGATATTACTGCTTTTGAATTACATTTTACTGAATTAAAGGATGGAAAATTTACATTAAAAGTATTATGAAGATACAGTGTGTTAGTAGGAGGAATTTAGGTTTGGCTATTTCAGCTAGCCTAATGGACCATATCTCTTGCCAAATACAGTGGGTGATCAGTAAACGAACATAATCCATTCCTAGACTTTGTTCGCTATCCGAATTGTTCATTAACCGATTATCGATTTACCATAGGTTTTAATGGGAATTTAATTCATTCATTCTGGAGACCCCCCAAAATAAAAAATATATGCTTTTTTACTACATTTATTTATATGTAATAATAAAAATACATACATAGACTGCCTTGCATTTTTATAAGTCACGTTTTTTCCATTTGAAAGGGTTAAAGAATCTGTCTAATATCAATTGCTTTTCTCTCTTCTTCAGGATTTTTCAGAAGTAATTAATAGCATTGCGATTGTAGAAATCCCCAAGCCTCAACCTGGTTTGGATGCCATTCTAAGACCATTGTTCAGACATCCTCCCACTTCTTCAAAAGATCTTTAATAGCAGATATTGACATTAATCCTCTTTTTCAGAAGAAAATATATCTCGCCGAGTTTCTTGACGTTCTTCATTCAAGAGTTCTTGGTGTTCTTCTGTCGTCAGATCCATTTCATGTTCCATTGTGAACTCTTCGATGTTCTTTATTTCTCAGATGTGATTTTTGTTACTCCTTTAGCTGCTCAAGTCTTCTTGATTATACAGTATCTTTCTTAAATAATATTGAACTGCGGCCTACTGTAGACCTGTTCACGCCATACTGCCCAGCAACATTAGGCATCTTCTGCCCACTCTCTACCTTTGCTATTATACTCTCACCTTTCAAAAAGAAAAAACAGATGCAAAACTCAACGAGTGTCTCTTCGACAGTCTCTCAAATACATAAAAGAATTGTTTTTGTCAGAAAAATAAAAGGCCAGAATTTCAAGAAAGAGTTTCAAAGTTCAGAGGAATACTATCCGATCGGTATATACTGGTTTGAGCGTCGATGTCAACTCCTGCACTCCGAAAAGTTTCGAATTGTTGCTTGAAGACAAGGGAAGACCAATCGGTATTCATTAGTTTATGTCGCTTCTTCTGTGTTTGTTCTGTGGAATGTTCATTGTCCAAACATAAAAATCTTTCGCAAAAGTGTTCGTTATCCGATTTGTTCATTAACTGATCACCCACTGTATTCCATTAACTGTGAAATTTCTGATTTGTCAAGTTAGATTGAATTGTTACAGATTGATAATTAATGTTAAATGTTTGAAGTTTAAAAATTTTGTACTTGTCTTTGTTTAGTTATGTTTATTATATTGTACCTCTAATCAAAGGATTTCCTAAAGATTAATAAAGGATGATGATGATGATAAATAAATGTTAGGACTTTCAAATTGATGAAAAAGCAATGCTAAATAGAAATAACAAGTTGAAAGTTCTAACATTTCTATTGTTAAATAAGATTTTCTTCTTATATTATGATATTTCTTCAACTGATTATGCAGTTTACAATAAATAAAACATACTTTAAGAATTAATATATTCAATTTCTTCATTCAGAATTAATATTTCCAAAACAAATTAATTTCATGGTAAAAATGATTAAAAATTATTTTTTAACCAAACCAAACAACTTAAAATTATGATAAATCAAAAATATTCTAGAAATAAAATTCTTGGATTAGACAGCATTTTCTGTTTTAATGAAAAATTGACAACTAAGGAAAAAAATAAAATAAATAAATTAAAATTTATTATAATTTCAAAATAATTATCAATTAAAAAAATAATAATAAACAAAAATTAAAGAATCAAAAAATAAAAATGCTCACTTGGAAGACCAGTTCTATAAATATTCATAGTTAAATATCCCCCGCAACGCATTTGTGGCTCCTTAGGGCAAGCCATATTGCATTTGTTGGCATGAGTTTTAAATTCTTTAGAAGGAACATTATTACCACAAAAACATTCAACACTGTACTGTACACCAGCAAATTGAAAACCAAACCGAAGACATTTATCAATACACAATGCAGGAGTATTATTATTTAACTTAAAAACATAACCAGACAATAAGCGTTTCTTCACTCGATCAACATAGCAACCCAAATATTCACCCTGTTTTCCACCTAATGCAATGAAACAAATAAAAAAAAAATATTTAAAATAATTAAAACATAAAACATTTAAAAAATAACAAATTTGTCATATAAAATTTTTAAAATTAACTCTTAAAAATATTGAGCAAATGTACAAAACAATTATAGAACAAGGAATAAACAAATTTAATCATATTAATCAATACAAAAAATTTTTTTCTGATATTATATAAATATAAATGTGTATCTATAATCTTGTATGCACTATAATATATTTTTCTAACAAATTCAAAATTAAAAATGCATTATTATATTCAAAAATAAGGCATTTTCACATAACTATGGCCTTAAATTGCATTTAATTAAGAATAAAAATATTCCAAAAAATAAACTCTAAAATTTCCAAATACAGAAAAATCTTAATTATTCAAGATAATGTAGGCCGTAGAATGTATCTTACATCATCAGGAGTCTCCAACCTTTTTTTGAGATAGGCCATGTGAGCTGTAGAAGACAAGGGCGAGGCCAGGTCAAAATATATAATCAAAAATTAAGATTTTTTTTATTTCTGAATAACCAAGGCTATATATTAATTAATGTGAAATTTTCAACTGTTTTTTCAAAATAATCTCTTTTAGATTTTTATTGGATGGTGATTTTTGATATTTTTGACAATGTATTTCATTTTAAAAAAGTTTGTTTGAATATTATAAAAGTAAAATTTATTAATGATTAATAAATGTATTATAGCATGTGCTGTATTGCTTACCTTAAAATATTTTTGGTTTTTGCTTATCATGACTGACAAATGCAAACTTAAAAATTGCATATTTATTGTACAAAGGTTGAAGGAGAGTAAAATATCATCATCTGAGCTCTCCACTTTCATCTTATTCATTTTGACAGTGAAAAGTTTCATAAAGATGCATGATAACTATCTTGCTGTTAAATGCTATTTATATTTAACACTATGCTGCTGTACCATTTTCTTAAAATATAATATCAAAGACATTTACTTTCTGGACTGACACTTCCTTTCAAGTATTTCTTTATAACATGCAATTCTATTTGACACTACTCTTTTAAGTACAGAACTTCATTCAAAATTTTCAATCTGTTCAAAACCTGCCAATTCCTTTTTCAATAAAGCTAACATATTCAAATTTTTTTTTTTAACATTTCACTGATGCAAAGTGAACCTTCATCTGAAACAGACTCCATTTCAAAAAGCAATCTTCTTTGATCTTCAAGCATAGGAAAATGTTCATTTGTCAAAAACAGATCGCGAGAAGCAAATAATTCTATAACAGGTAACAACAAAGTGACCTTTCATATGTTTCCAGCAGTGACAATAATTTTATGTTATAATTCTGTAACATCTTCAAGCTCCACTTTCAGTTCCAATTTTCTTAGCCATCAAAACAATGTCTGCATTGATAAAAAGCTGAAAGCACTGCTGATGAAAAACTGCTTTAAGAACGAAAGCACCCAAAATAATAAAATGAATGATAATGTGGTGTTTTTCAGTTTATAAAGTGCAGTAAAGCAGCATACACTCATAATAGAATCAAACAAAAAAATCCATATCAGATATCTTTGAATTCTATTCTCAATCAAATGAACAATAATCATTAAGATGATTGTAGTGATAAGCATAGTTTTTACTATAATTTGAACAACATGCAAAAAACAAAACAAAACAACATTAAAAAAGATCCTTCAACTAATTCAAAAGAAAGCTTAAAAATGTGTAAATGTAATTTTTATTCCTCTAGTGTAAAACAAACAAGAAGATTGCTTCTAATTTTTTGTATTTTTACAGAAATGTTTATGTTTTGAATAACTTTGTAACTTGCAGAAGCAGAAGGTAATTATAATAACTACACACTTAAATTACTTCTAAATTCCAGCAAGAAACTTTAACAATAAACTAATGCTTTCAGCAGTTTTTAAACAGTCATCCTCAGGTTTACAAAACATTCAAATATTCAAATAACATTAATGTTTTTGAACATGTAAATTAAATTTTATGGAATATAATTAATTAGTTAATTATATCATATAATTATAGTATTCAAGGAATACTAATTCTTTGAATGTAAAAGTAGATAAAGAAAACATTTTCTTTTATATAGATTAACATTTAAAATTATAAGAATGTTAAATTTACTTCACTTATTACATATATATTAGAAAAAACATAGAATACTAGGAAAGATAATAACTCAAAATAAAATATATAATCAATAGTCAACATTAACATATTAGCATATTAAAGAATTTTACTGTTTAAAGTTGTGTTTATTAGTTTTATCAACAATGTTAATGAGAGAGAATAAAAATTGTTATAATTTCATCATAGTAAAAGGAAGAAAGAATTAGTTCTAACAAGCAATTGTGATAATTCATTTTTTGTATTCAAAACATAGTAAATAATTGAAAAAGAATTAAATTATAATATTTGTAAAATAATAAATTTTTACTTTTATTTTAAATTTATTACATTTTCAAGTTTAAGATGCCCAAGGTCATTGTTTTTGCAGATGATGATGATGATAATAATAATAATAATCATTAGTAAAGGGGTACAGCCTACTTAAGAGTGTAGGTTGAAGAAAGGAAGAGTATAAAGGGATAAAAAATATACTAGTATTGATGCTTTTAATAAAATAAGAAAAATATTTGATTGTTAATAATGGTCATTACTTTTTAATTGACAAAATATGTTTATTGAACAAGTATAAAATAACCAAAATACTTTTTAAAAGCAATTGTAAAATTTCATTATTAAACTTATTTTAAATTAGTAATAATTGCTGTAGAGTCCATAATAATGATCTAAAAGTTTGATTTAACTTCTTGGTTAAAGAAGTCTTAACAGTTAAAATATAAAAAGTTTTCCAAGTGTCTTCTGTCAGCTTTACATCTTTCTTTTTGAATCAAATAAATATAAAAAGCTGAAGTAAGTTAATCAAACTTTTAATGCTGGAAATCTGCCAAACATTTATACTATGTAGGCAGTGATGACATTTAAAAAATATAATTCTCTTAGAATTTGTTTTTTTTTTTTACTCTCTCTTCTAGAGTATTTCATTATGTGCTGTATCAACAAAGCCTTCTTTAAACAAGAAATTAGATCAAAATTTAAATAAATACAGAGAAGTCAAAAGATAATTCAATTTCTTAAAAATAATCAAAAATATAATTAAAACCTTTTCCTATTTATCTATTATTTAGGATAAACTTTCTATTAAAATTAAATAGGCATAATTAATAGCAAATTTATTTATTTTTAATATATTCAATTAGTCCTGGTTTAATGTTTTAGCTTATTAAATAATAATAAATCATTATATTGTTTATTTAGATGTAACAACAACATAATCAGTGGCTACTACAAGTACTATTTATGTTGATAATTAATTATATTTCAAAAATCTGTTTAATTTAATCTTACCTTCTATTGGACAATATCTAGGTAATCTCTTTGGATACAAATTTCCTTGTTGAATAAGGCACGTAATATTGACTAGTTCTTGTTTACAAGCCTGAGTAGTAGCTCGATGTATAGCTGATATAGTTTCTTTGTTTGTTATTTCACACCATGGCTTGAAATCTAATTCGTCTCGATTCAATTTTAATATTTCTTCACTTTTATTACTATTCGTAGTACTATTATTACTGTTTGAAGTTTTATCATTTACTACCAATCCAGGCACTTTCAAAGATTTATTTTTTATATATTGTAGATCTTTTGCAGCAGGTATAGCAGGATCGGCAACTCCTTTCTGTTTTTCTGCATCTTTAGGTGGAATATTTCGGCTACTGCTATCTTTCATAAGACGATCCCACGCATTACTCAGTGTATCTTCATCATCTGTTAAATAATCATCTAGGAATCTATTTACCAATGGGTCTAAATAGGAAATTTGTTTTCTTTGAAATTGATGATTCGGCTATTAAAAAAAATTGATAAATTAATCAACTTGTATTTATTTATGAATGATATTTAACTATAATTGATTCTTATTTATTATATATCTTTAAAAAAAATAATAAATACACAGTCAATACCAAAAAGTATACAACTAATAGAAGAAACAGTCTTTCAGAATTATGATAATAATTTCTTGAAGTATAATAATTTCTCAGATAATAATTTCTTGAAGTACAGTTGGGCAAATGCCCAACTGTACTTCAAGAAATTATTATCATACATAATGCTAAAAGACAGTGTTTCTTTTATTAGTTAATTTTCTATTATATACTGGAGTTTCAGTACAATATTATTTTCAAATATTCTTTGATAATTTATTTTCAAAATTTCAAATTATTCAGAAAATATATTTTATGTTAAGAAAAAAAATTTATGATTAAAATAACATTAACATTAAATATTTACTTTTATATACAAAAAATACAAAGAACAATTAATCTGTGATTTAATTTTGAAATTTTAGAATATATAATTCTTAATAAGAATTAAAAATAATTTATTCTTGCGAGCGCTTTCGACGTAAATATGCACATCGTCTTCAGGCAATTCAAAAGCGCTCGCAAAAATAAATTATTTTTAATTATATTTAACGCCTCATAGTCTGAAGTTTTGGAAGAAGTTTTGATTGAGATAACTGTTGGCATGACATCCAACCCCAGTACTTAATACTCTTAATAAGAAATATCTTACATGCAAATGTTGGAGTTTAGCTTATCAGAATATAAAATTCATTAATAAGCAATATCTACTAAAATTATAAAATTAACTGATCAATGGACAAACTTAAAATAATTCATTAAGGATCAAAATATTAAAAGTACAAAGCTAACACATTGTTTTTTCTTGTGTGTTAATTAAATTTGTGTTATGTAAATATTTAATGTCATTCAATTATTACATTATAGAAAGTATCTGACAAAATTATCAAATTTTTTTTAATTAGTAAAATAATCTTAATAATGTTAATTATAATACTAATTAGGAAAGAAATGCTAACATGCTTACAGAATATTTAAAACTGATAGGCTTTTCATCTTCAAAGTTATAGATCAAAATCTGAATCATTTTTGTTAACAGTAAATATTTGTTAAGTGTAAAATCATGCTGTAAGAGAGTCAATATGAATTTGTTTGAGCAAAAAGAAAACATTAATTAAAAATACAGCTGCTTCAGGTAAATATATTATAAAGCATTTAGTACAGTACTGTAAAAATTTTAAAATACTCCATTACAATAAAATTCAACAAAAAATGTACTTTAATAGCATTAAACAATATAAAAAAACATAAGAGAAATTGCTTCCTGTTCAAAAGCAGATGAAAAATGGTAAAGCACTTTCAAATTTCAAAAAAAATTTACTGCAAGACTAATGCACACTAATGCAGAAAAAAATGTCTTTATTCAATACATTTTTCTAAAGGAAAAATGATATAGTGCAAATTTGTAAGTCAAAACATTGTTATACAAAGTATTTTAATTTCAAACAAATTCATTTTGTTAGATGATATACATACACTGATCAAGCAAAGCATACTAAATGTCTTGCTACACTCTTTTTCATGCATGCATGTGATAACCTATTGCAATTGCAACCAAGATATCTTCCACACATTGATGAAAAGCATGTGCAGTTTTTATGTAGCATAGATGCAGCTGTGTCAAGAAGACGACAAAAAGGATGTTTGACAACAATTAATCAAAAATGAATTGAAGGAAATATTCTTCAAAATTTCTTAACAATGAACTAAGAAATGATGAAATTAAATTTCGAAATTTTATTCAATTAAACTTTGATTGTTTTGATTATATTCTAAATCTTATTAAAAATGAACTGATAAAATACAAAAATGTAATACTAATCTGTGGACAAGCATTACACCAGAAAAAGATATTACATTATATTAAGTATACATTATTTACAAATACTGTATAAACATCTTAAACCCAATAAAATATATTAAAGCCAAACAATTTCTGAATTATATCAGGCTATGTTACTACTAAGTTCTGGACAAAGGCTGCTTAACATAACTGGCAACTTGACTGCACGATAAGTGGACATTGCAGGTTTGAGTCTCAGTTTTGATCAATTCTTTTCTTCCAGAATCTTCTAAATTAATTATTAAAATATTAATTTAATTATAATTAATAATAATAGTAATATAGTCTGACATAATCAGGTAATCATTGGCTTTAGTATACATTTTTTTTTTATATACAATTTCTTTCAAAAGTTTGTCAATGACATCTTTATTGTGATGATTTTACAAAGAAAGATCATCTTTCTTCAATTAAAACAATTAACCTTTCTGTATCTAACATATCAGGAATTTTATTGCAATGGAATATTTTTAAATTTTTACAGTACTAAATGCTTTATAATATAAATATTTACCTGAAGCAGCTGTATTTTTAATTAATGTTTTTCTTTTTGTTCAAACAAATTCTTATTGACTCTCTTACAGCATGATTTTATACTTAACAAATATTTACTGTTAATGAAAATGGTTCAGATTTTGATCTATATCTTTGAAGATGAAAAGTCCATCAGTTTTAAATATTCTATAAGTATTTCTTAGCAAATATGAACAACATGTGGAAAGATTCTTGTCAGCTATAAATGCATGTGACAGACAAGAAAATGTTTGCCCATTGAGCGAGGATCTGTGTTAGCACATTCTACAAGTTTCAGCATACTTAAACCTGTGTGAATGTGTCCAATGAGGGACTGTTTCCCTCAGGTAAATGTCTTTAAACAAAAACATTTTTTCAGATACTAAAACACTTTAATGTACACTGATCAAACAAAAACATCTTTAGACAAAACATTTTGTCAAAAAATGTCTAATTTGAGATATAATTTTGTGTTTTGTTTGATGAATGTGCATTGGGACCTATGTAAGCTATTGAAAAACATTTTTATATCATTTAACATCATCTTCCTTAGGAATGCATCCAGCCTAAGGAAGATGATTTCTATCATTGAATGGAGACTATATAAAATTGAATTAAGTTCATCTTTATACAATAACACATACAACTTCATTAATGCAACAAAGGCCAAGGTATGTTGCAACACCTGGCAACGTTTTGTTTAATTAACTTAAGTCTAACATACTGCATACATTAAAAAAAAATTTTTTTATCTGGATTATGTTACAAATGAAAATGCATCAATTTTTGTAAAAAATTATTTAATATCTACACAAGCATATATGTTAACATATACAGTTCTTCCTACAAGATGCCATTTTTAAAAATACTCTCCTACACAACAGCTTATGCTCACTCAACATATGCATAAAAATTTGTACATTGTGTTCAAGACTACAATAAGTTCTGAGTCGTATAATGTCATCAGATCATTCATAATTATAGCAGAAATAATGCCATCTCGTTTTAAAATAAATATACTAAATGGCAAATAAATTAACTCAGGCAGTTACAAGTCAATGAAGAGATCCCTCTAAAAATCAACTCAGGTGTAACCTTGAATGAGTTAAAACAATATACATGAAACTAGTCCATACACCATTATTTTATAAGGAAAATAAACAGGGGAAAAAACTTGATTTAAAAAATCTTTAATTGCAGATTTGGTTGTCAATAAAAACATTATGTTGACTTGACAATATGAAGTTACAATTTTCTATTACAAACTTGAAAAAAAAAAAAAAGGAAAATAATGTAGAAATTGACAAAAATGATTGAGAAACATAGAAAATTTGTCCTTTCAACAAAAATCAAATTAACATTTTATATTAGTTAACAACAAAGAAAGATTTAATAAAAGAATAAAAAGGCATAAAACTATTTTTTATCCCTTATAAGTTGCAATTTTAATTACAATCTATTTTCATTACTATCAAGGTTACTAAGATCTTGCTTTACTGAAGAAGTCAATAAAATTAGCATGCATTATAAAAGTTTCCTTACTATACTCTTGACACATTCTCAATGAAACAGACTGATATTTATTTTTTTATTATTTCTAACTTATTTTATTTGTTTTTTTTATGAAACTCCAAAAATTATTTAAAATAGTTTAACATTATTTGACTATTATACAAATATATGCACATCATTTAATTGATTTCAACTTTAGGAAAAATATTCTAAATAAAATTCAAAGTTTGAAACAATTTAAAGATTAAACTTAATTATTTTGAATACAATAATTATTATTTTTTTTAAAGTTAAAAGTGCTAATATAAAAATTACTTTTGCCAATGAAAACAGAGTTCAATTAAACAATTAACTTCAAAAGTCTTGTTTCTAAAATTTATTAATTAAAATAATAAACACTAAGGTTCTTAACTAAAAACAACTTCAGATTATGATAAAGTTTTTAAGTTCAAATTTAATAAATAATTCAAAGATTTTAAAACCATTAAGACATTGTAAACAATTTTAATTAAATGTGACAAGGTTTAACATGTTTTAAAAAAATCTAGATAACATCTTTAAAAATCATGTAAAACTTATTTATTAAATTAGTCAACATTTGAAAGAAAAAAGTTACATTAAACGTTTGAGATATTTTTATGTCATCAGTTGGTAACACAGAACACAAATTTACTGGATTTATAATTAAATGTAAGGTTAAAGGTTCTTTTTTAATGAATACTTTCATAATTCTAATGTACTTAAAAGCTAGAATTTAAATTTTCAGTTATTAATTTATTTTTTAAAATGTTCAACATGCATTGTGTAAATTAAATTTACACAATGCATCTCAATTTATATATTTAAAACTGTTGAACTGATATAGATCTTTTTTGATAAATCTATTAAATGGTCCATACTCAAGGATCAACTTTGGTAACTATCTTTTTTCAACAGTTAAATCTTGTTTTGAAACAGCTTTTACTAATTCTTCCACTGTCTTAATTAAATCAGATTAAATGATTACTATTAATTCATATACTCATTTCAATTTAACATTTTCATCCAACATGCACTCTACTATAGCTATTAATTTCAGCCTTTGATCCAAATTTCTGTGTGCTATAAATATATAATTGTGTAAATCAGGGATGGGCAATGTACAGATTGTGTTGTGTGTAATCCAGCCTGTAACTGTTTTCAAAATTCATATAATAAATAGAATATCAAACTTGAATCTTGTTTTTATTACTCCCAAGTATATGAGTATGCGTAAATAGTACAATTAATAGCATAAAACTATGTTTTCCTATTATATGCCATTTCAATAATCCTATAAATCATTGAAAACAAAAAATTGGCCTACATATAGACTTTATTAACATTTTATTTGGCCACCATTTAAGAAAGTTGTCTACTCTTGGTCTAGACAAATGATGCCCAAACTTTTCGATTAGTGGTCCAAATTGTATCTAAGTCATAAGAAGCAGACCACAAAAATTTTATATATTCCATACATACTAAAATTAGGTCTATTTCTATCAATTACAATTGATATGTCAAATATGTTTGCAGTCCAGTTAGATTAATGTGTGCTGCTAACAGTAACTAATAATACAAGTCCTAGGAAGATGTCTTTTTCAAATACATATAATCTAGTGACATAAGTTCATGCTCCAACTTCCTCATTTTTGTTATTCTTTCTTGCATGAATATGCTAAATTCGGTTCATTTTTTTATTAACTTGTCTCTAATTTAACTTGTAAGATTGTTTATCAAAATAAGTTTCTCCAAATATCTAAGATTTTGTTGGCTTTTTCTTTATAAATTGCAATTCTTAGTGTTTTTGTTGTTGAAAATACTATTGTTCTTATGAGGTTTTTATGTTTTTAAAGGCTACTATTTTACACCACAGTAAATTATTTTGTATATAACAACTAATATAACAAAACTTCAATTCTGGACTTCAACTTTTACATCTATGAAATCCAATACTCCTTTATTGATCTATTGTAAAAATATAGTACCAGTGAGTTATTGTTTATGTCTGATGAACTATTCATAGCATACTTTTTCTTCTATAGTATTAAGCGTATCATCATGATACTCTTCTAGTATGACTTCTCTACATATTTCAAAAATCAATGGTTACTACAAATTCTAGAACGAAATCTGCCAGTTAACCTGACATTGATAAATCAGGTTAACTGGCAGAGCTCTTCCTATTTGAATTTAATAGTTTTTTTTATGAAAGCAGGATGAATTATTATATAGTATGAAAGTGGTTTAAGATTAACATGCATTTTTTATTTAATGTAAAATTATGAGAGATACAGCATCCAAACTATGTGACCTGTTTGAGATATTCCTCATCCTGGAAAGGATTCAGTTCCAATGCTGGAAAAAGTTTTCCCTTGTCATGGCCAACTCAGGACACTCCTTCACGGTTTCAATTGTCACAAATTTCCTTCCAAGGGTTCTTTAATGGCATAAATTGGAAACTTTCTGAACTTAGAAAAATGGCTGAGGACTTCTCAGCCCATAACTGTCAACATCACAAGCTACATGCAGATGTTTATTGTCATGTATAAATTGTTTTAATTTTATAAGAATTTGAAGCTTGTTTATAGCATTGTCTTCTTAGTAGAATTGGAATTCTAGGATATTTGTTATGATAATGAAATTTTCATTAGTATACTACAAATTTATCTTCAAAAATATTCAACTAAACTGGAAATATTATGAAATTTCTTTTGTTATACTATTAGATATTTTGAATAGATGATGGTAATATGATCTATATNCTGGGCTTATTTGACGGCCTGATGGCCGATTGATTAAGATCTCAGCCTACCCGTGACAATTTTACGTATTTTAAATCGAATTTTTGATGAAAATTCTGTAAAGATTTGTCAGATTGATGAAGATTTTGAATAAATTCGAGACTTTTAATGAAATTCAGTTTAATGAACAATATTTATATAACAATCAAAAGCAGACAAACAGTTAACAAATTTTCGTAATCACCTTATGCTTGCTGAGAAATATTTATTTATATCATTACAAACGTTTTCAACCTAAATTCTATAAGACATTATCGGGTAAAATCAGAGGCGGATCTACATAGTAACTAAGCCATGGGCCTCCAAGTGTCAAGGGCCTACAAAAATTGAATTATTATCATATATTTTTAATACTTTTTCATTAACAATGAGCACTTATCGTCATTCAACAGCATTTCATAAATAAATATATTGCAACTCTGACTTATTAGACTTCAATAAGCCCTAGGCCCCGAAAAACTTAAATTCACTCCAGAAAATTGTTCGGATATAATACCGCATCCGAACAATTTTTGAAATGGAACATTTCAAAACTTAGAATGCAACGTTCGAAAACGTATAGAGGAGAAGGTGGTATTATGGAACACTGCGGGTATTATGGAACCACCCCATTTCGAACTGATAATAAAGGCGAACTGCAGCGGAATGTGGCTGAACTGAACTAGGCAGACATCCATAGCAAGGGGNTTTAAATTTTTACAGTACTAAATGCTTTATAATATAAATATTTACCTGAAGCAGCTGTATTTTTAATTAATGTTTTTCTTTTTGTTCAAACAAATTCTTATTGACTCTCTTACAGCATGATTTTATACTTAACAAATATTTACTGTTAATGAAAATGGTTCAGATTTTGATCTATATCTTTGAAGATGAAAAGTCCATCAGTTTTAAATATTCTATAAGTATTTCTTAGCAAATATGAACAACATGTGGAAAGATTCTTGTCAGCTATAAATGCATGTGACAGACAAGAAAATGTTTGCCCATTGAGCGAGGATCTGTGTTAGCACATTCTACAAGTTTCAGCATACTTAAACCTGTGTGAATGTGTCCAATGAGGGACTGTTTCCCTCAGGTAAATGTCTTTAAACAAAAACATTTTTTCAGATACTAAAACACTTTAATGTACACTGATCAAACAAAAACATCTTTAGACAAAACATTTTGTCAAAAAATGTCTAATTTGAGATATAATTTTGTGTTTTGTTTGATGAATGTGCATTGGGACCTATGTAAGCTATTGAAAAACATTTTTATATCATTTAACATCATCTTCCTTAGGAATGCATCCAGCCTAAGGAAGATGATTTCTATCATTGAATGGAGACTATATAAAATTGAATTAAGTTCATCTTTATACAATAACACATACAACTTCATTAATGCAACAAAGGCCAAGGTATGTTGCAACACCTGGCAACGTTTTGTTTAATTAACTTAAGTCTAACATACTGCATACATTAAAAAAAAATTTTTTTATCTGGATTATGTTACAAATGAAAATGCATCAATTTTTGTAAAAAATTATTTAATATCTACACAAGCATATATGTTAACATATACAGTTCTTCCTACAAGATGCCATTTTTAAAAATACTCTCCTACACAACAGCTTATGCTCACTCAACATATGCATAAAAATTTGTACATTGTGTTCAAGACTACAATAAGTTCTGAGTCGTATAATGTCATCAGATCATTCATAATTATAGCAGAAATAATGCCATCTCGTTTTAAAATAAATATACTAAATGGCAAATAAATTAACTCAGGCAGTTACAAGTCAATGAAGAGATCCCTCTAAAAATCAACTCAGGTGTAACCTTGAATGAGTTAAAACAATATACATGAAACTAGTCCATACACCATTATTTTATAAGGAAAATAAACAGGGGAAAAAACTTGATTTAAAAAATCTTTAATTGCAGATTTGGTTGTCAATAAAAACATTATGTTGACTTGACAATATGAAGTTACAATTTTCTATTACAAACTTGAAAAAAAAAAAAAAGGAAAATAATGTAGAAATTGACAAAAATGATTGAGAAACATAGAAAATTTGTCCTTTCAACAAAAATCAAATTAACATTTTATATTAGTTAACAACAAAGAAAGATTTAATAAAAGAATAAAAAGGCATAAAACTATTTTTTATCCCTTATAAGTTGCAATTTTAATTACAATCTATTTTCATTACTATCAAGGTTACTAAGATCTTGCTTTACTGAAGAAGTCAATAAAATTAGCATGCATTATAAAAGTTTCCTTACTATACTCTTGACACATTCTCAATGAAACAGACTGATATTTATTTTTTTATTATTTCTAACTTATTTTATTTGTTTTTTTTATGAAACTCCAAAAATTATTTAAAATAGTTTAACATTATTTGACTATTATACAAATATATGCACATCATTTAATTGATTTCAACTTTAGGAAAAATATTCTAAATAAAATTCAAAGTTTGAAACAATTTAAAGATTAAACTTAATTATTTTGAATACAATAATTATTATTTTTTTTAAAGTTAAAAGTGCTAATATAAAAATTACTTTTGCCAATGAAAACAGAGTTCAATTAAACAATTAACTTCAAAAGTCTTGTTTCTAAAATTTATTAATTAAAATAATAAACACTAAGGTTCTTAACTAAAAACAACTTCAGATTATGATAAAGTTTTTAAGTTCAAATTTAATAAATAATTCAAAGATTTTAAAACCATTAAGACATTGTAAACAATTTTAATTAAATGTGACAAGGTTTAACATGTTTTAAAAAAATCTAGATAACATCTTTAAAAATCATGTAAAACTTATTTATTAAATTAGTCAACATTTGAAAGAAAAAAGTTACATTAAACGTTTGAGATATTTTTATGTCATCAGTTGGTAACACAGAACACAAATTTACTGGATTTATAATTAAATGTAAGGTTAAAGGTTCTTTTTTAATGAATACTTTCATAATTCTAATGTACTTAAAAGCTAGAATTTAAATTTTCAGTTATTAATTTATTTTTTAAAATGTTCAACATGCATTGTGTAAATTAAATTTACACAATGCATCTCAATTTATATATTTAAAACTGTTGAACTGATATAGATCTTTTTTGATAAATCTATTAAATGGTCCATACTCAAGGATCAACTTTGGTAACTATCTTTTTTCAACAGTTAAATCTTGTTTTGAAACAGCTTTTACTAATTCTTCCACTGTCTTAATTAAATCAGATTAAATGATTACTATTAATTCATATACTCATTTCAATTTAACATTTTCATCCAACATGCACTCTACTATAGCTATTAATTTCAGCCTTTGATCCAAATTTCTGTGTGCTATAAATATATAATTGTGTAAATCAGGGATGGGCAATGTACAGATTGTGTTGTGTGTAATCCAGCCTGTAACTGTTTTCAAAATTCATATAATAAATAGAATATCAAACTTGAATCTTGTTTTTATTACTCCCAAGTATATGAGTATGCGTAAATAGTACAATTAATAGCATAAAACTATGTTTTCCTATTATATGCCATTTCAATAATCCTATAAATCATTGAAAACAAAAAATTGGCCTACATATAGACTTTATTAACATTTTATTTGGCCACCATTTAAGAAAGTTGTCTACTCTTGGTCTAGACAAATGATGCCCAAACTTTTCGATTAGTGGTCCAAATTGTATCTAAGTCATAAGAAGCAGACCACAAAAATTTTATATATTCCATACATACTAAAATTAGGTCTATTTCTATCAATTACAATTGATATGTCAAATATGTTTGCAGTCCAGTTAGATTAATGTGTGCTGCTAACAGTAACTAATAATACAAGTCCTAGGAAGATGTCTTTTTCAAATACATATAATCTAGTGACATAAGTTCATGCTCCAACTTCCTCATTTTTGTTATTCTTTCTTGCATGAATATGCTAAATTCGGTTCATTTTTTTATTAACTTGTCTCTAATTTAACTTGTAAGATTGTTTATCAAAATAAGTTTCTCCAAATATCTAAGATTTTGTTGGCTTTTTCTTTATAAATTGCAATTCTTAGTGTTTTTGTTGTTGAAAATACTATTGTTCTTATGAGGTTTTTATGTTTTTAAAGGCTACTATTTTACACCACAGTAAATTATTTTGTATATAACAACTAATATAACAAAACTTCAATTCTGGACTTCAACTTTTACATCTATGAAATCCAATACTCCTTTATTGATCTATTGTAAAAATATAGTACCAGTGAGTTATTGTTTATGTCTGATGAACTATTCATAGCATACTTTTTCTTCTATAGTATTAAGCGTATCATCATGATACTCTTCTAGTATGACTTCTCTACATATTTCAAAAATCAATGGTTACTACAAATTCTAGAACGAAATCTGCCAGTTAACCTGACATTGATAAATCAGGTTAACTGGCAGAGCTCTTCCTATTTGAATTTAATAGTTTTTTTTATGAAAGCAGGATGAATTATTATATAGTATGAAAGTGGTTTAAGATTAACATGCATTTTTTATTTAATGTAAAATTATGAGAGATACAGCATCCAAACTATGTGACCTGTTTGAGATATTCCTCATCCTGGAAAGGATTCAGTTCCAATGCTGGAAAAAGTTTTCCCTTGTCATGGCCAACTCAGGACACTCCTTCACGGTTTCAATTGTCACAAATTTCCTTCCAAGGGTTCTTTAATGGCATAAATTGGAAACTTTCTGAACTTAGAAAAATGGCTGAGGACTTCTCAGCCCATAACTGTCAACATCACAAGCTACATGCAGATGTTTATTGTCATGTATAAATTGTTTTAATTTTATAAGAATTTGAAGCTTGTTTATAGCATTGTCTTCTTAGTAGAATTGGAATTCTAGGATATTTGTTATGATAATGAAATTTTCATTAGTATACTACAAATTTATCTTCAAAAATATTCAACTAAACTGGAAATATTATGAAATTTCTTTTGTTATACTATTAGATATTTTGAATAGATGATGGTAATGTGATCTATATAAAGCTATCTAAAAGCTATACACTTGAAAATATTAAGAATTGAAAGCAGAAATAAAGATATAATATCAAAAATAAAATCACAATATGTCTATCTAGTCATAATGTGTGATTATGTCACTAGCATTACATATATAAAAATATAATTTTCTTCAAATCCAAACAATTCTTCTTGTCATTTTTTTAAACTGTTTTATTACTTTTCACTAATATGCTTTGGTTTATATTCTACAAATTAAAAAAATCCATTATGAAATTTAAGTTCAGATTTAAAATACTTAAGTAACATTTCATTTCTTAATATATACACAAAATCAATTTTGCATTTTATTTTATCAAAGCATAACTTTAATTACAATTTTTTTCAATGCTTCACATTAATCATGAGCCATCAAGGTTAAAGTTACAATAGCAGATTATTATTTTTGTTATCTTTGACAACTGTAGTAATAAAATGGAAACTTAAGAATAGAAAACAATCTGCCTATATTCATTACATGTTATTCAAGCATTAAAAACAACATTTTTAAGTTGAAGTGTTCTGTTTATTTAAAAAAACAGTTTCATATTGTAATACACACTTCCAGCAATGCCTAGCGGTGCTGGACATGCATCTTTATGCATTAATAAAATAATTGATTGATTGTAATACACACTGTTTGATATTAAGTTTACATTTAAAACAAGAAATAATCACATTAAGATTAATTTAAAGAATTTACACACATTATATTCTTAAAAATTACACGTTAAAAGGAGTTTACTACAACTTAATAGATGCTTTCCACATTAACATCATAAAACAAACAGAATAAACATATTTAACCAATATCTAGTTTATAATTTACTATATTATTATAAAAGTGCTAAAAACATGTAAAATACAACAATAAGATTTTGCATTATAGTTTTACTTTTATACAAAGATATATTAAAAATGTTAATGAGTAAAAGTTAGTACTGTACTATGTATTATAGAATAAAAGATTTTTTACAAAAAAATTTTACAATTTTAAGGTCTTAGTGCAAAAGATCCTATAATTATGCTGCTGTTTTTTGATGTTTATAAAAACAAGATTGATTTGAAATGTTAAATCTGCAAAAAGGTTTTTGTAGACAAGATAAGTTGTATGTAACAATCTAGTAACTGTTAGAAAGATATAGTGTGGTTGAAAGAAGCCATTAAATTTATTTATAAGTATGGATTTGATGAAAATACATGATTCATTTATAAAAATCTGGTAATCAAAGTCAAGTTCAATCTATGGGAGAATTCAATTGCAGGCAATCTAACAATCTGTTTAATAAAAATTAAATTTTAGATAGAGTTCCAACACCAATTGGGAGACAGGAATAACTCAAAATAGCAATAAACACATCTAACAAACAGCCTTAATTGAGTTACTCTAAAAGTTTTTTGTTTTGCTTTAAATCTCACTGGAATCAATTAAGGCTCTTTGGTAGATGTTTATTGCTGTAAATCTTAGATAATTCTTTATGACGTTTGATAGAAGAAAAGAAGCAGCCGACAACCATTGTAGGATTTAAAAAGTAATTTAGATATATAAAAGAATTCAATAATTTTTATACTTAAATTTTCTAATACATCAAAGCTGATTTTTTTTTATACAAATGATTCTATTATTGCAGTCTAATAATTTTAAAACACACACACACACAAATTAAGAAAGCTAATAACTTGACATCTTAGAAAAATATAAATTGTATTACTCAATTTTTTTTAATTCCAACTTAAACTAGTAAAGCCACTATCTTAACAAACCATCACCAACCAATAGTTAAATGTAACATTTTCTATTTGATTTAATAAACAAAAAAATTATCAAATAAAATTAAAATATTTTTAGTAATAGTAGTGATTTTTTAAACGCAATCATTATTTAAGTTAGAAAACAATAATGTTTCTAACAATCAAAAGTTTTGAATAAAAAAAAAATAAGCAATACTTTGAATTTATTTACTCAACATTGATTTTGCAAATGTTACGTATAATTGTTATAACTTAGGCCCTGTACACACTAGGCGTTTTTCAACGCGCGTTAAACGCGCGCTTTTAAACGAACGTTTAACGCGCGTTTAAGACCCTGTACACACTAGGCGTTTTTCAACGCGCGTTTAACGCCGAGCTAACGCGCATAAGCTCGGCGTTCGACGAGCGTTAGTTCGGCGTTTAGCACTGGCTCAGTTTGGAAATGGACGAGAAAGTAATTGATTGTGTGTGCTCCTCCATCGTCGCTATAAGGCAGCACATATATCTCAAAGCGCCCGTAAAGTGCCCGCAAAACGCGCATTTTAACAAAAATCTATAAACGCGCGCTTGGCGTTTGAGTGTGTACGGCTACATAGAACTCTTGGTTCTTTAAAATGTGCGTTTAAAAGCGCGCGTTTAACACGCGTTGAAAAACGCCTAGTGTGTACAGGGCCTTATCCAACAGAATATTTGAAAAAAATTCTGTAATTTTTAAAAATATCTCCACATTATAATGAATTCATAGATTTTTTTTATCTTTAATTAAGGTATAGAAGACGCATAAAACACCGCACGTAAGCATATACTAACAAATCGTTGCAAGATAAATAAAGCTCAATAAACATTTAAATTAAATATAAATTAAATAGCGTAATGAATACGGCTATTCATTAGGCTATTTAATTTATACTTAATTTTATGTCATGGGCTAGAAGCATTATTTAATAAAACATTTAAATTTAAAGTAAGAAATTGCTTATAATCTTATATTCACAAAAAAAAATTCTATATTTAAATAAAATCAAGCATCACTTTCATAATAGGAAGAGGCAAAATTACTTGCAACACAAACACATAAACCTATCAACAACAGAAAAAATAAATAAATTTAAGTAACCTTTCACACAGGTTACATAAGAAGGGATTAAATTGCAGAATAATTTTTGAATAGACTCCATTAACACTTGCAGAATTTTTTAATTCGTTTATATAAACGATAATTCTCCTAATTAAAAACGTATATAACCTATATATTTTACTAAAACTTAACCTTGAAGAGATTTAACTCCGGTCTAATCAATATTAAGTGACTAATCGTACGCTGTCACTGGCAACGAAAGACGTTTATCAATCTGTCAACTTACTTTGCTCTTTTTCCATGTGATATCCGCTTCGGAAGAGTATATACTATAAAAACTATAGGCGAGGAAGCCCTGGAGTACGAGAATGACGATGGCAATGATGAAGAAAGGGCGATATCTTCTAAGCCAGCGAACGTCGGTCGCCATAACTCCATTCCATCCACTCTCACCTCAAATGACAATTGAGCATTTCCATAAACGTTAAGCTATCTATCATGATTTTACTAACGACAACTTCCGTCATTACGGAAGTATACAAAAAACGATCGCACGACTGTAATCTCGTTTGAAATTCCGGTTGAATAACTTCCACTCTATGGCTTCTCCGGTATCCGATTCTAACGTTTGTGCTAATCGTCTGGTTACGGCTTCGGGTTGCCAACTAACTTATGTCGTGATTTTTGTCCAATATTGAGAATGTAGAAAATATTTGTTCGTATTATTCATTAAAATAACTATTGTGTAATTATATAACTAAAATATTATTTCTGGATTTTTATTTTTCTTAAATTTATTATTGCGAAAAATATTTACTTGATACGTTAAAGTGGACGGCCGGATGGCTGAGTGGTTAAGGTGGTAGCTTACCGCTCTTTTTTTTTCTTTTTTTTTTAACTCTTTCCGCCCTATGGGCACTAAGAGGGCCTCTTTTTGCAAGCCCATTATAGGTTCGGCCAGGCCCACAATGGGGCTGCCGGGTGGTGAGGGACGGGGGTCCGACATATCCGAACGGACCAACCCCCGAAAAATTCCTGGGGATTTTTCGACCCGTTCGGATTCGAACCCGAGTCCCCCAGAGCTGCCACCTTGGCCGCTCGACCATCCGGCCGCAGCTCTGGGGACCTGGGATTGAATCCGTACTAGGCGAAAAACTCCGGAAATTTATAGGGGATGGTTTGGATATGTCGAGCCCCGTCCTTCACCAACCGGCCGCCTCATTATGGGCCTGGTAGCATCTATAATGAGTTTGCTAAAAAATAAATAAATAAATAAAAGCCCTCTTAGTGCCCACGGGGCAAAAAGAGTTAAACACTTGAAGAAAAGTTACAAAAATTCATGTAAGCCATCCCGTTAGTTAGGTGCGAATTCGAGATCAACTACACTTTACTACAGTATTCAATGGTTTGTAAAATGATGAAAACTGGCACAACTCGTTTCACTAATTCTAGCCGATCTGTAAAAATGAGCATTAGCAGAGACCTATTGCTCTTAGTAAAAGAAATAGATTGTTTGGTGAATTCTGTGATAATGTCACTGTGCGCTACCAAACGGGACTCTTGAACTTAAAAATACTTTCAGAGCCCCAATGGAATACCGCTCATTCCCTGGCCAAGATATATGAAAACGATCTGTAGTTGGTCGTGGGTTTGCGACTTGCCAACGGGCTAACCGCAATTAGGGTTTCCTTCACGTGTTTAACACTTAAATAGGGGCCATTTTTTAATTGAAAGTCCTCCTGAGAGGCATCCCTTTTGGCAGATCGCATTATGTTAACTTACGCCATCAATCTAATCTAATTCAGGTAAATTTTATTATTCATATAACAAAAAATAATCATCTATTTTTTCTATTTTATTTAAATTTTTATAAATTAATAACGATATATAATTGTAGAAATAAAATAAATTATCATTTAAAATATTATATAATTTTAAAAAGAAAACTACGTAATCAAAAAATTTGAATTTAAAGAACAAAATATTACAAGGTTCTAAACAAATTTATCAGAATTTATCTTTAGAACGAAATATAAATTACGGATGAAATTAATTCGTATTTAAAGGTATTAATGTTTATATTTTTTATAACTTTATATCCTATTTTTAAATGCTGTATTCCTGTTAATTTCTATTTTAAAATAATTCTAAACATTGCTCTTATAATTCCAAAAGAATTATAATATATAAACATAAAAAAGGAAATATCTGGTAATTGAAAAAAATTATCAAAATTTTATATTTAATTAATATTAGGCCTGGGCTTATTTGACGGCCTGATGGCCGATTGATTAAGATCTCAGCCTACCCGTGACAATTTTACGTATTTTAAATCGAATTTTTGATGAAAATTCTGTAAAGATTTGTCAGATTGATGAAGATTTTGAATAAATTCGAGACTTTTAATGAAATTCAGTTTAATGAACAATATTTATATAACAATCAAAAGCAGACAAACAGTTAACAAATTTTCGTAATCACCTTATGCTTGCTGAGAAATATTTATTTATATCATTACAAACGTTTTCAACCTAAATTCTATAAGACATTATCGGGTAAAATCAGAGGCGGATCTACATAGTAACTAAGCCATGGGCCTCCAAGTGTCAAGGGCCTACAAAAATTGAATTATTATCATATATTTTTAATACTTTTTCATTAACAATGAGCACTTATCGTCATTCAACAGCATTTCATAAATAAATATATTGCAACTCTGACTTATTAGACTTCAATAAGCCCTAGGCCCCGAAAAACTTAAATTCACTCCAGAAAATTGTTCGGATATAATACCGCATCCGAACAATTTTTGAAATGGAACATTTCAAAACTTAGAATGCAACGTTCGAAAACGTATAGAGGAGAAGGTGGTATTATGGAACACTGCGGGTATTATGGAACCACCCCATTTCGAACTGATAATAAAGGCGAACTGCAGCGGAATGTGGCTGAACTGAACTAGGCAGACATCCATAGCAAGGGGAAAACCCGTTTTACTTCAGTTAAACAGTTGTTCGCATTTAATCAGCAAATTTGTTTTTTTCAAAATTCGCAAGTTTTGAATGCTAAGTGAATTTAATTATTTTTAAAATATAAATCGTGTAGTTGTAGGTTCACTGGTGCATGTATTCCGTTCCAGAGACTTAGGGGTACATATTAATCTGTGTGATGTTCACGTTTTTTAAATTTTGGTCTCGACAGACATAAGTTAATTCGAGATGGCGATGCGTGAAATACGGACCCCATTGGTGCTTTTACAGTAATATGGAACTCAACTCCTCCGAACTTTCTATTTGCAAGCAGACATTCCTCCAGAGCAATTTGTGAAAAAGACACTAGGTAGAAAGCCAATTCTTCCCGAGAATATCGAAAAAGAGCTGCTGGAATATATATTGTTGATGGAGGTCATATTTTTCTATTATAAAAGCATTTTTGCGATAAAATACATTGGAGTAAATAATTTTGTAATTATTTAACATTTTTTGTCCTTTCCTATTTGTTTTTGGCTACATTAAAGCATTTTTTTGAAAATATACAGTAAGGTTCCATATTACCACCCGATTTTCTCTAAGCCTACTTTCGGACTTTTTGTACAAAAGCCTTCAAAAACCATACTTATAATTACACTAGCGAAAAATCCAATTAGGAACATTTAGTTTACTAGTTACCAGTACTTTTCGCACAAAAAATGTGGGTGTAGTTATGATACCTTGTTTACAATTCACTAAAATGTAATTGGGGTTCCATAATACCACCTTCTCCTCTAATTTTAAACATGAATTTAAAATGAAGAATACAAAAACGTAAAATGAAATAAATTAAAGATAAATAAGTAACAAAAATAAATAAATAAAAATACTGACAGCAATTAACAAAAATAATAAATAAGTAAGATACAGTATGTAGGCATATTATTTAACTATTTCTGCCCTGTGGGTACTAAAAAGGCCTCTTTTAGCAAGTCTATTATGGGTTCGGCTAGGCCAACAATGAGGCCCGACGTATCTGGATGGACCACCCCCGAAAAATTCCTGGGATTAATCGACTCATCCAGATTTGAACCCGAATCCCCCACAGCCTGCCGCCTCGACCTCTCGGCGATCCGGCCGTCAATATAGAAGAGTGGATGAGAACTAAGAGTTTCTATATTGTAAATTTTTTTTAATGTTGAATTTCCATGCTGAAGATGTGACAAACTAAAATAAACTAAGATAAGAAAAAAACAGGCGTATTGAAAATACCATTTGAGAACCAGCAATTGGGAATAAAAAAAGACTATATTGTTATCACAAAATGGAAACTAGCCGTTTTGACTCAATGAACAAAAATACGGCATTGAAAAAAGGCTTTGCAACACACCATATTGTCCAAAATGGCACAACTAGAAGACTCTACAGTTAAATGGAATGAGGCTGATACCATTAATGTTCTACATTTTCCCACATTGGCAATGAGCAAAGAAAAAATTGAAATTTATAAAAATAAATTAATTGATGGTTGCATTAATGCCAGTGATACAAAAGGGTTATTTTTAAAACTGCAATATAGGAACTCATATTTTGCATTCACTCTTCTATATACAATACATACTGTATCTTTATTATTTTATTATTTTTATGTTAATTTCTGTCAGCATTATTATTTTTCTATTTTTTGTTACTTATTTATTTTATTTTACGTTTCTGTATTCTTTATTTTAAATTCATGCGTTTAAATTATGTGTTTGAACGTTCCACTGTGAAATGTTTCATTTAATTAAAAAGTTGTTCGATACGATGTTACACATGATGATGGCCTACAAATTTTAGGTTGAAAACGTGTGTAACGCTATAAATAAATATTTTTCAGCAAGCATAAGGTAATTACGAAAATTTGTTAAAAATTATATATTTTTATCTTCTCTAAATGGCCGTAGAAACTTTGTCGCATAATAAATTAGCACAGAGTTTCAAAAGTTCAATCAAAACTTTAATTTATTCGCACTTAGAGTTCTATACAACGAAATTTTTCAGGATTTGTCCGATTTGGAACACTTCATCGCGATCGAAAAATTTACCCGAAATATTCGATTTGTTTTAAGAAAACAGTCAAATAAGAATTAGGCAGTGTACACATTAGGCGTTTATAAACGTGCGTTTTAAAGAACCAAGAGTTCTGCAAAGGTATACATACTCAAACGCGCGTTGATAGATTTTTCTTAGAACCCGCGCTTCGCGAGCGTCAGCCGCGCGTTTTGAGATACATGTGCTGCCATGTTATTGTACATTCGATCGCGCGTTTTCGGGTAGAGTGGACGCATGTTGGCCGAAATGGAGAACGTTCTTTTTGATACTGATCTATTTATTGATGAAATCTAAGAGACTAGCCATCGTCAAATTATTTTATAGATATTCTAAAAGAATTAAAAAACTTGGGTTCACATTGTCTTAGTTTTGGATACAACGTCACAAGCATTCCATACTTCAACCTATCTCGTAATATTGGGTGCACCCAAAATTCTCTTTGCCTCTGCCATCGTCTTTTATAGCGACGATGGAGGAGGCACACACAAGCAATTACTTTCACGTCCATTTCCAAACTGAGCCAGTGAAAACGGTCGTCGAACGTCGAGCTAACGCGCGGTGTGTCGCTGCTAACGCGCGTTTAACGCAACACAAAATGTCTAATGTGTACACAGCCTTACTCCCAAAATAACCGTTAATTATTGAAAAAACTTCCAATTCGCAACGACCATTTTTGTACGCATTGCCTTCTCGTTGATATTTCGTTTAGGTTTATTTATCTAAAAAAATATTTTTTTTTTTATTTTTTGTATATTTTATAGAAATTCTGGCAAATCGAATTTTTCTTTTTTTACAAATGTTTTTACAGGTTTTATTTCTCCCTTTCTAACTTGGCATCCTCATAATTCGTGCGCCTGGAGCAGTTTGCTCCAACTGCCCTGCTTTAGCAACGCCCGTGTTGTCGACTGCAAGGCGCACTTTTTTCCCACTTTTCGAGACTGATAACTGCTATATTTTTAGACCGACTCAAATTAATAGTATTTGTATTCCTAATGATGAGCTGAGAGTATAAAAATGCTTGGAATTAAGAAAGCAGAAAAGTGTAGAGATTTATTTATGTTTTTGTGATGGTTTAATTGAATGTATTAATTAAGTTATTCAGATTTGACTTTGACATCTTTAAATAAAAAATTTTAATATAAAATTTCAGTATTTTTATAAAGTACAATAGCTGTAATGATAAGCAACCAATTGTTTTTCTGTGGACATTTACTCAACATGACAAACTGACTGCTTCACTTAATATTGAGCATAATTTAGTAGATTGAATTAGAGAAGAGTTTAAGTTTTAATCTTTTGTAATTTTTTAATAATTATTCAATTATAATTTTTATCATAAAAAGATTTATAAATATAACATAATTTTTCATATAAACAAATTTTTTAATTCTATTTTTGGACATACTATAGATTACCACATATGGAATTTCGGGACTTTGAGTATATATCTGCACTGAGGGGACCGAAACGAGTTCAACGATACCCTACTTTTGGACCGGAGACGAAAAATAAGAAAGTTATCGTACTTTTTTCCGGATATCGCGCGATGATCGGGAGTCGCGTCGCTCTCTCCGCTAAGCCTATCGCGTATTTAACAGGTAGTCCGGCAAGTCGGCCGTATATACCTTCAACAGAGGCAGATGTTGATCCACGAGCACACTGATCGTCTGCAGTTGGAGTTAAGTCCTTTTCGCACGCCCCCGCGCTTCTCGACCTCGGGGCCTACGGCCCCTCAGCCGCCGACACGCTCGCTATCGCTCGCGGTCGGCTAGTTCTACGCGCCGCTTTCGCGTCTTGTCCAACAAACCTAACCTATCCCTCCGGGAGATTACCGTCACCGCTAGGTGGCGGTAAAATCTGAAATGGCGTGGAATGCACTGTGAAAGGCAAGAAATGACAGCTTAGAATGACTGCTTTTTGTGGAGAGATTCTGACTTGCTTAAAGAAAGTACCAGCAGTGATTTGTTGTTGCTGTTCGTGCTTCTGGCATCGCAGCCGTCCCCATCCTTTGCCTTTATGTTTCTCTTCGGTGAACACTTTTAATTTCATTCACTCTCCGCATCTATTACACTTTTTTTGCTTTACGAAGGAGACTTTGATCTTGTAAACCACTCGATACATGTTTCCTTATCTTTGACTACTTCTATTGTTAGCTTAAGTAAGTTCATTTTGAAAAAATTGCTGCGTAAAAAATAGAAAATTAAGCAGACGATACCGTAATTGGAAGCAACGTCACCTAGCGGTGAAAATGTGCAAACCAAACTAATTAAATAAATAACTTAGGTTAAGTTATTCAATTAAGTTAACTAACTTAAATAACATAACTTAGTTAAATAAATAAAATTAAATTAAAATAAATAACTAACCTAAATAGAAAAAAAAAAGAAAATTAAGCAGACGACACCGTAGTTGGTAGTACCGCCATCTTGCGATAAAGTCTGCAAACCATTAAAAAAAGCACTGTGAAAGGTAATCAATTGTAAATATGATAACTTTCTTATTTTTCGTCTCCGTTTCAAAAGTAGGGTACCGTTGAACTCATCTCGGTCCCCTGAGTTCAAATATATACTCAAAGTCCCGAAATTCCATAGGTGGTAATCTATAGTACAGCCTTATTTTTACAGATTGACTAATAAACTTCATAATGAAATTAATTGCAAAAGGGTTTTCCATAAAACTCAACCATCTGTATATTTTACTATGGAAAAACTTTATTCAACAATACAGACACCCTTTTGTGACTTTATTGGAGCTTATTATACCATTACTTTTCTCAGCACTCGTCTTATGGATGCGTGGAGAAATTAAGTCATTGTATATTCATGAACCAACTGTATATGAAAGTTTTTCTGTAGATTCTCTTCCAGCTAATCTAACTCCATCAACAGATACATCAGGCGTGGTATATTTTACCCCGACTAGTTCTCATGTTGTTGAAATAATGAAAAATGTCAAAAATAAATTAAAAGGATTACGTATTAAAGGTAAAGCAATAAAATTTCAAACATTTCTTTTATAAGAAGAATTGGGCTGCAATTTTGAAAAATTGTAGACCTATAAATTCCCACTGTCATTGTTTATCTGTCCTTCCTTAGAACAGTGTTAGAGTGATGAAAGTTGAGACGAGATATGGAAGGCTTGGTGGCAGGAGGCCCCAACTAATATTCTTTTATATGTATATATTTTTGAATTGAAATCATGTGACTTCCAATTTACACCAGAAGTCTATGATGACTATTCAAAACTTTCCCCAAAACCAAGTTACATAGGTGAATGGCATGACTCTGTTGTTATTAGGAAAAGTATTATATACCATACAGGGGCAAGACACTACTAATTTGAGATTGAGAGCATATATTTTAAATTAAATAAATTAAACATATGATTAAAAATTGCAGCCTGTCATTGTGAATAACTTTTTGCTTATTTGATTATAATTTTAATTTCTTTATATATTATTTTTCCAAAATAAATGCATTAATGCCAGTGATACAAAAGGGTTATTTTTAAAACTGCAATATAGGAACTCATATTTTGCATTCACTCTTCTATATACAATACATACTGTNTATTTTAAATTAAATAAATTAAACATATGATTAAAATTGTAGCCCGGTATTGTGACGATGTCACAATAAATAATTGCTCGTTTCTTTTATTATTAATTTGAGGTGGAGAGCATATATTTTAAATTAAATAAATTAAACATATGATTAAAAATTGCCATCCGGCATTGTGACAATGTTACAATAAATAATTGCTCGTTTTTTTTTTTATTATTATATTTAATTTTTAAAAAGTTAAAAATTTTTTATAATGGTGGAGATACAGATCTTTATTAATAAAACAAATAATTCTCGATTTATAAACTAGCTTAATAATTATCCTTTGAAAATCTTTCTGAACTAAAGATAAAAATTGTATTCATCTAAAATAGTTTTATATTTTATTTAAAGGATTTAAGACAGAAAATATTTTAGAAAAAGTCTATTTATCTGATCATTCAGCAGCACCTCTTGTATTTGGAAGTGTTGTCTTTCCTAATGAAGTGAACAATACTTTCTTTGGATGCAATGTACAAGTAAAGGTATTATATAAAATTTAATTACTATAAATTAAATAACATTTATATAACTTATATTTGAAATAAAGTCCATTTTCCTATATTTTCTAATTTAATACAATAACATTATTCAATTGAAATTTGATGCATTGTATAAAATAATATGAAATAAGATTTAATAACTGAATGTTGATCAATAGTAATATTTTTACTATTGATCAACATCCATACAGTAATAAATGTACAATCTTGGAGCAGATCACACACTAAAGTAAATAGCCTATTTTTTTTTTCCTAATTATTTTTGTATGTACATCTATAATGTATACATTTTTGTCTCATTTATCATTGAATTTCAGTTGCCTCATGATAAATAAATTATGTTGAATAACTGAAATACAGTATATGATAATAGTGTGAAACCACCGGAAGGGGGGGTAGGTCTCCCGATCCGGCAACAGGTTGTTAAACCCTTTCACTGTCAGGATGGGTGGTTTAAGGGTTCTTTTTCCCGTTGTAACGGGTCGAGTGGTGGAGGGAGGAGCGCGTCGGTGAGATGACAGGCGATATACGAGTAAACGAGGAGGCCAGATATAACATAAGGAAAATTTACAATTTATTAAACCAAGTAATACAACGTATAGTTTGCGTCCCTAAAACGCGGGGAGACCGAGAGAGAGCTTACAATATTTGTTTCCATACCTCTTGATCTGTTATCCACGCTACTCTTTGAATTAGGAAAATTTCTCTTCTAGGAAAGTTCACTGATGTAGGAAAGGTCACTGTTTAACTATTTGAATCCTGGATTTAGGGAAGTTCACTAGACAAAAAGGACACTATTTGAAATTGGTCTTCTTCCGGCACCTGCTCTGGTACGACTCCCCCGAGAAGGGGAAGGAAGGGGTTTTTATAAGTTCGGCGTGGGAGAATGGTCACGTGATTGATTGTTGTGAGGTAAAAGGTATGTAGATGGGTCAGAGTTGTTCCCGGGACCATGCCAACTATCAACTTTGGCGTTGGAATGTGGGAGTAGTTTCGAATTGAACGGATGTTTATGTCGAATGTAAACGAAAAGTTTTTTTCCCGTTAGGTTCCACTATAAGTTAAAGGAAAATTTAATTAGATTTTAAGCAAATACGGGACAATTAATCGACAAATAGTCGGCAAAAAATTTCCGGATTTCACAATAGAACAAAAATATTATTATGTAGAAGAAAGATATTACATTCAAATTTTAAAGTTTTTAAAAGTCCTTGAAATAGAATGATTAAAAAGTCTATTTTAAAATTTAGCTTATTACATTATTCAGTTATTTCTAAGTGCCTGTTATAATTTAATTTAATTTTAATTCATTATATGCCAATTTGGAATCAAATAAAACAAATTTTTTTCAAATTTCAGCTCAATTATATTAGCAGACAATCTGCAGTACTCATGGAATAAGGTATTAAACAGAAAAAGTTAATTTAGAACTAAAAATTGGAATTTAATTTCTGCCAAAAGTTACTTATAGACTGAACTATATGAAATATTTTTACTCTCTCAAAATCAACTACAAAAATAAATTACAAAATTCTTTGTATACTCTATTAAGGTGGCAAATCCAATAGAACCCATTTTCTACTGGCTAATGATTCAGTGAACCTCACACTAAATTGTTGCAAAATTTCAATGTCTCAAAATGTTTCTTATCAACTCCGTATAAAAACATATTGCACATTTGCAAAAATATTTATCTCTATTCATTAAAGTAATAGTAATTAAGGAATATTTTGCCATTATCTAGTTTAAATTAAGATGTTATGCAAGATTATCTTTGCAAACAGCCATTGTGTTATTAGAACTAATAAGTGAGATCTTAAAAAATATTTATCTTAGAGAGAAGTATCAAATTTATTGCAGTGCTCTGTAGAATTGGTCAAAATCTTTGTAAGAATGACTTAAACTGATTTTGGAAGATATTAACTATTTAACAATTCAGTGCAGAAATCTTATATAATCATTTTTACTCTTAAAATGTACAGTATTTATTTATTTTTAATATTTGTAGTTTTTAAACATTATACCCATTTCTTACATAGAAAGTAATCATTTGAACCAATAACACAAAAAGTTTTTGAATACTTTACAATGATAACTCTTTTTATTTATTCTAACATTTTTCTTTCTCAAATTTCAAATTTATTCTGCTGTTTAAAGCTATGATCTTTGTGACTGGTGAGTTTTCATTTACTCTTGAATTATGTATTTTATCTAGTTGAAGCTAACAGAAATTCATGAATTATGCATCAAAAATATTTATTAAACAATGGATATAAATATACAAGGGAATGAAATAATGAAACAACTTATTGAATACAATTATGGCAGAGATGAACAAAAGATTGTATGCTGTTTGTAAAAATCAATAGAAGTGAACTTTTCACAGCTATGATGAAATTGCCATCATCATTGTCAGAAAATGTTTCTTCTTGCATAATCCATTTCTCATTGGCCCCAACAGACGTAAGTGAGAAGGTGCCAAATCCAAACTATATAGTGAATGTAGTAGAATAGTCCAGCCAAATTTCAACATTCTGTATGATCTTCAAACTAGTACAGGGCCTGGTATTACCACGTTGCAAGCAAAAGATTATTTTCTTCTCTGGCCTGTCTCTAGAAATTCAGGCCTTTAGCTTAGTCAGCCTCACATTGTAGCAGTCAGAATTGATCAATTGTTCAGATTCCAGGAAACATAGAAAGAAAAAGCCTTTCCTATTTCAAAAGATTGTATATTTCTTTACCTACTGATAGCTGTATCTTGAACTTTTTTCTTAGCTGAGAAATTTGCATGTCAACACTCCATGGACTATTATTTACTCTCAGGCTATAGTGGTGACACAACATCTCATCACCTGTGATGTTGCAATCAAGGAAATCTCTCCTTGAGCTTTATATTGGTTCAGCAGATTCTGATACATTTGTATTCAATAGTCTCTCTGTTACTGTGTAAACATCTGTGGTACTCATCTGGCACAAACTTTGCAATATCCCCCCTTCTTCTTCTTCATGGTGCCATATCAGAGTTCTGACATCGGCGACACCCGGCGCAGATTAGTAATTAATAATACGCCAAGGTGTTACTCCCCCCAATATCCCCCAATGTTGCCAATATCAACTTGGCAATGCTTGGAGGTGAACATTCAGCTCTACCTATCTTTTTCCTGATTGTAATTTGACAATTCTCACAGACAAGCTGATTGAGATGCTCATTATTTTGTGACAATGCCGAAGTGCCCCTATGCTTCACGGGACCGAAGGGTTGACACCACATTTGTGATGACTAGTTTGTCAGGACTGACACCATTGTGTCTTTAAGGACAGGCACAAAAACCTGGATGGTCATTTCTTTCAGTTTTCCATGCGAGCGGTCGTGTTTGTAGTTGCTTCAGACTTGGGATGGAGACACTACTACAAATTTAACAATAAACAATACCTGTTTATTTATTGATGTTATTTGCAAAGCTGTATACAGAAGTCAGTTTAGATGCTTAGCGGATGCTAGTTATACAACATATAGAGGAAGGGTGTAGCTGATTAATAAGTAACAGATTCTGGGCTAGGCAGGGTATGGAAAGACATTTAAGTACTATAGAGGACTTAGTAGATGAGTTAACTGCTTTGGGAGAACAAATGAGTGACAGACTCATGGGAATTCTTATGTTGGGAAGTTTGCCTGATAATTATAATACATTAATGACTGCTCTTGAGGCAAGAGCAGATACAAACTTCACTCTTTATTAAGATCATGGAAGTGTATGAGAAGCAATCAAGAAAATTGTTTGGACATACCATGAATATGGATGAAGCCACAGCTTTGAAAACAATGGTCCGTAAACAGAAAACTGGATGTTACTATTGTGGGATTCCCATTTGAAAAGGGACTGTCTTGGATTGGGCAGAGGAAAGAAAAAGAAAGAGCACAAATTAAAATTAACTGAAGTCCAGGAAGAGTCTGATCTATTGGACAATGATGAAACATACAAATGCCACTCTGCATGCGTGAGCACACAAAATATGCCATTAGGTATGTTGATTCAGCAGCAACAGCTGACATGACAAACAACAGGAACTTCTTTAGAAAATTGAACAACAACAACAGTGAAATTGCTCATGTGGCTGATGGAAGAGAAGTGCCCGCAAGTGGAATTGGACATGGTAAACTAGTTTGTGATGAAGGTAGTTCAAATGGCAAGTTAAAGTTAGATAATGTGTTGAATGTGTACCACAACTAAATGGGAATTTATTGTCGGTCTTAAAAATGATGCAAAGAGGTTATGATGTGTGTTTCGACAACAAAACAATGCAATGCTACATAAAACGAGATGGCAAGACACATGCAAAGTCTGAGCTTCATTTATGTTGAGCCAACACAATGCCTTACAAGTGTTATCCATGCCCAAGAAGCAGTGTATGCATCTGTGACACTTGAGATGTGGCCACTGTGATCCATCTGTAATGCATTATATGGCTGCCGAAAGTGTTGAGGGTGTAACAATTAATGAGTGTGGATGCACTGTGGGATGCAAAAGTTGCTTGAAAAATAAAATGCAGTGGAAACCATTTCCAAAAGAATCTATGAATAGAAGTAGTACAAAGCTTGAGCTATTGCACAGTGACTTGTATGGTCCCATGCAAGTGAGAACCCCTGTGGAAATAGATATTACATAATGATTATAGATGATTATAGTTGTTATACAAAGTTTATCTGTTGAAGCACAAGTCTAAGGCTAATGTAAAAATAAAGGAATATGTAAATTAAACTATGTTGAAACACAAATGGGACGCAAGATGAAAAAGTTCTGATCTGATAGAGGGACTGAGTACATGAATAAAGACCTGTGTAAATTTTTCAAGGAACAAGGTATTAAAGTTCAGACCACAGCTCCAGATTGCCCTCAACAGAATGGCAAGGCAGAACAGAAAAATCAGTTTCTTTGTGAGATGGTAAGAACAATGCTGCACAATGCAGGATTAGGAAAATGCTACTGGGTGAGGCATTAATGGGCAAATCATATCCAGAACAGATTACCATTGAAAAAGGACCCAATGACACCATATGAGAAATGGCAAGGTAAGAAGCCAAACATTGAGTAATTCTGCTGTTTTGGATGTGTTGCTTACACAAGAGTTCCTTTTGGAGTAAGAAAGAAATTGGATGTAAAGGCAATGATACAAGATTTGTGGGATATGAAAATGGCAGCAAGGCATATCGATTGCTGGATATCATAACCAAGAAAATCAAGATAAGTTGTAATGTTGTCTTCATAGAAGGAGATCCACCTGACAACATGGGCTCAACCAACAATTCATCCCTCCCACATTACCACAGTGAAGATGACAGCAAAAGTGAAGTGGAAGTTAACCCAAATGAAAAAGCCATCTTTAACAAGTAATCTGAGGACAATCTGCCACTCCGTCACTCAACAAGAAACAAAAAAGGTCATCCCCAGACAGGTTGATTGAGGCAATGCAAAGTATGGTTTTTCTGAACTGAAAACCTATGATGAAACTGTCAATGGAAAAGATGCAAATGAGTGGATAAAGGCAATGGATGCAGAGATTTGTGCACACAAGAAAAATGGAACATGAGTGTTGGCCAAACCACCACCAGAAGCAAATGTTGGAAGCAAGTGGATATATAAAATTAAACATGATTAACAGAGCCGTAACTAGTCATTCCTGTGCCCTGTGCAAGAATTTGCATTTAGGCCCCTTAATTTATTTGGTTTAGGAAAAATAATAAAACAAATACATTACAATAGATTTTTAATAAGATTCGTTTTAATTTGAATTTTTCTGGCTTTCATTTCAGCAAATTCATTAATTACACCATCATAATTAATATTTTTAACGATATTGTATTCTATTGAAATAATAGAAATATTGGATAATCGTTCTTGTCTGTTAGTTGATCTTAAATAATTATTTATTAAGTTTAACTTGCTAAAACTGCTCTTGCACGAAGCAATAGAAACGGGAAGAGCCAGAAATATTCGAAGNGTTAAAAATATACTGGTTTCCCGAACGCTTTGACATATTAATGAATTAAAAATACATCACGACCGAGTCCATTGAATAACATAATTTTTCATATAAACAAATTTTTTAATTCTATTTTTGGACATACTATAGATTACCACATATGGAATTTCGGGACTTTGAGTATATATCTGCACTGAGGGGACCGAAACGAGTTCAACGATACCCTACTTTTGGACCGGAGACGAAAAATAAGAAAGTTATCGTACTTTTTTCCGGATATCGCGCGATGATCGGGAGTCGCGTCGCTCTCTCCGCTAAGCCTATCGCGTATTTAACAGGTAGTCCGGCAAGTCGGCCGTATATACCTTCAACAGAGGCAGATGTTGATCCACGAGCACACTGATCGTCTGCAGTTGGAGTTAAGTCCTTTTCGCACGCCCCCGCGCTTCTCGACCTCGGGGCCTACGGCCCCTCAGCCGCCGACACGCTCGCTATCGCTCGCGGTCGGCTAGTTCTACGCGCCGCTTTCGCGTCTTGTCCAACAAACCTAACCTATCCCTCCGGGAGATTACCGTCACCGCTAGGTGGCGGTAAAATCTGAAATGGCGTGGAATGCACTGTGAAAGGCAAGAAATGACAGCTTAGAATGACTGCTTTTTGTGGAGAGATTCTGACTTGCTTAAAGAAAGTACCAGCAGTGATTTGTTGTTGCTGTTCGTGCTTCTGGCATCGCAGCCGTCCCCATCCTTTGCCTTTATGTTTCTCTTCGGTGAACACTTTTAATTTCATTCACTCTCCGCATCTATTACACTTTTTTTGCTTTACGAAGGAGACTTTGATCTTGTAAACCACTCGATACATGTTTCCTTATCTTTGACTACTTCTATTGTTAGCTTAAGTAAGTTCATTTTGAAAAAATTGCTGCGTAAAAAATAGAAAATTAAGCAGACGATACCGTAATTGGAAGCAACGTCACCTAGCGGTGAAAATGTGCAAACCAAACTAATTAAATAAATAACTTAGGTTAAGTTATTCAATTAAGTTAACTAACTTAAATAACATAACTTAGTTAAATAAATAAAATTAAATTAAAATAAATAACTAACCTAAATAGAAAAAAAAAAGAAAATTAAGCAGACGACACCGTAGTTGGTAGTACCGCCATCTTGCGATAAAGTCTGCAAACCATTAAAAAAAGCACTGTGAAAGGTAATCAATTGTAAATATGATAACTTTCTTATTTTTCGTCTCCGTTTCAAAAGTAGGGTACCGTTGAACTCATCTCGGTCCCCTGAGTTCAAATATATACTCAAAGTCCCGAAATTCCATAGGTGGTAATCTATAGTACAGCCTTATTTTTACAGATTGACTAATAAACTTCATAATGAAATTAATTGCAAAAGGGTTTTCCATAAAACTCAACCATCTGTATATTTTACTATGGAAAAACTTTATTCAACAATACAGACACCCTTTTGTGACTTTATTGGAGCTTATTATACCATTACTTTTCTCAGCACTCGTCTTATGGATGCGTGGAGAAATTAAGTCATTGTATATTCATGAACCAACTGTATATGAAAGTTTTTCTGTAGATTCTCTTCCAGCTAATCTAACTCCATCAACAGATACATCAGGCGTGGTATATTTTACCCCGACTAGTTCTCATGTTGTTGAAATAATGAAAAATGTCAAAAATAAATTAAAAGGATTACGTATTAAAGGTAAAGCAATAAAATTTCAAACATTTCTTTTATAAGAAGAATTGGGCTGCAATTTTGAAAAATTGTAGACCTATAAATTCCCACTGTCATTGTTTATCTGTCCTTCCTTAGAACAGTGTTAGAGTGATGAAAGTTGAGACGAGATATGGAAGGCTTGGTGGCAGGAGGCCCCAACTAATATTCTTTTATATGTATATATTTTTGAATTGAAATCATGTGACTTCCAATTTACACCAGAAGTCTATGATGACTATTCAAAACTTTCCCCAAAACCAAGTTACATAGGTGAATGGCATGACTCTGTTGTTATTAGGAAAAGTATTATATACCATACAGGGGCAAGACACTACTAATTTGAGATTGAGAGCATATATTTTAAATTAAATAAATTAAACATATGATTAAAAATTGCAGCCTGTCATTGTGAATAACTTTTTGCTTATTTGATTATAATTTTAATTTCTTTATATATTATTTTTCCAAAATAAATGCAAGATCTCAAAATATTATATAATTTATTTATATAATATTAGAATGGATACTGCTCCATTAAATCAGTGTACTTTTCATTATATTTAATTTTTAAAAAGTTAAAAATTTTTTATAATGGTGGAGATACAGATCTTTATTAATAAAACAAATAATTCTCGATTTATAAACTAGCTTAATAATTATCCTTTGAAAATCTTTCTGAACTAAAGATAAAAATTGTATTCATCTAAAATAGTTTTATATTTTATTTAAAGGATTTAAGACAGAAAATATTTTAGAAAAAGTCTATTTATCTGATCATTCAGCAGCACCTCTTGTATTTGGAAGTGTTGTCTTTCCTAATGAAGTGAACAATACTTTCTTTGGATGCAATGTACAAGTAAAGGTATTATATAAAATTTAATTACTATAAATTAAATAACATTTATATAACTTATATTTGAAATAAAGTCCATTTTCCTATATTTTCTAATTTAATACAATAACATTATTCAATTGAAATTTGATGCATTGTATAAAATAATATGAAATAAGATTTAATAACTGAATGTTGATCAATAGTAATATTTTTACTATTGATCAACATCCATACAGTAATAAATGTACAATCTTGGAGCAGATCACACACTAAAGTAAATAGCCTATTTTTTTTTTCCTAATTATTTTTGTATGTACATCTATAATGTATACATTTTTGTCTCATTTATCATTGAATTTCAGTTGCCTCATGATAAATAAATTATGTTGAATAACTGAAATACAGTATATGATAATAGTGTGAAACCACCGGAAGGGGGGGTAGGTCTCCCGATCCGGCAACAGGTTGTTAAACCCTTTCACTGTCAGGATGGGTGGTTTAAGGGTTCTTTTTCCCGTTGTAACGGGTCGAGTGGTGGAGGGAGGAGCGCGTCGGTGAGATGACAGGCGATATACGAGTAAACGAGGAGGCCAGATATAACATAAGGAAAATTTACAATTTATTAAACCAAGTAATACAACGTATAGTTTGCGTCCCTAAAACGCGGGGAGACCNGGTAGATTTATTTTTGTTACAAAATGTTACATTTACAGCTTTGCACACTGTAGAAAAATCTAGAAATGCAGTTTGTGTATCGTAATAATATTAGACTAGTGGTTGCCAGAAAGGTCTATAAACTAGAGAAAAATCTGTAAATTTGAAAACTATAAACATAAATTTAAATTTCTCAAAAAATAAATTAAAAAAATATCAAAAGTCGCTACTTTTGGCTGATTTGACTGACAAGGGAACTGTCGGAGTGTCTTCTAATAAATTTTAATAAAATTTAGTTAATAACTACGTTAAATGTATACAAACTCTATTTTAAATTTGTAGCATTCACTAAAAGTGTTGATCAGAGTTATTAGCAATCAAATGTTGCACTACTTTATAGTAGTTTAGCACAATTATGCAAATTTTTAGAAGTGAAAGGGTCGCGGAGGAAGACGGCGATATTACATTTAGAATAAATTCTGGAATTTTCAAAAATGGGAGAAGAATTAATAAAATTTAGTTAATAATTATGTTAAAAGTATACAAAATTTTATTAATTCTTCAACCATTTTTGAAAATTCCAGAATTTATTCTAAATGTAATATCGCCGTCTTCCTCCGCGACCCTTTCACTTCTAAAAATTTGCATAACTGTGTTAAACTACTATAAAGTAGTGCAACATTTGATTGCTAATAACTCTGATCAACACTTTTAGTGAATGCTACAAATTTAAAATAGAGTTTGTATACTTTTAACTTAGTTATTAACTAAATTTTATTAAAATTTATTAGAAGACACTCCGACAGTTCCCTTGTGAGATCTCCGCTACCTCACTACGTCCCTCTAAAAGTCGCCACAGTTGGGAACACTGGTGAGCAGACATCTAGGGTCTAAGTAAGGCAAAATATAATCGCCAAACCGCGCTGTAGAAAGGCGGTAAAATTTAAAATTTAAAAATATAATTTCTTGTGAACTGCAGTTTGGGGCCCCCTTCCAAGTAGGCCCTGTGCGGGTGCACCTGTTGCACCTGCCTAGTTACGGCTCTGATGATTAACATGGTAAACTGACAAGATACAAAGCAAAGCCTGTCTGGTGGCATAAGGCTTCAATCAAAAATATGGGGAGGATTATGACCAGGTGTTTGCTTCAGTGGCCGAGCCAACAACTCTTAGGATCTTGCTCACTTTAGCAGCTAAATGTAAAATGCATGTGAATTACTATGACATTAAGACAGCTTTCTTGAATGGCAACCTACACCACACAGTGTACTATACATGCAGCAACCTAAAGGCTATGACACAGAGGAACCGAGTAAAGTTTGCAAGCTTGTGAGAACCTTTATGGATTGAAGCAGGGAGAGCTACTGAGTGGAACAGAAAGTTGCATGAAGTACTGACTGAATGTGGCTTTACACAAAGCATAAATGACCCTTGTCTGTACACCGGAAAAAGGTGCTATGAAACAATGTACATCATTGTACATGTTGATGATGTAATCGCAGCCTCAACCTCAAGCATCAACAGCATCAAAGAAGCATTAGATTGGCTTGAAGTAAAAACTAATAAATATTTCCACATGAAAAACCTCGGAAATATCAATCATTACTTTGGAATCAAATTTGATCGAGATGGTGATGGAGTATTCCATCTAAATCAAAACCATTTTATAACTGACAAACTAGTATAATTTAAACTCCAAGGTTCAAAAACCAGCAAGATTCCCCTTGATCCTGGATATTTCAAAATTAAAGAGAGGAGACTAAGAATGGAAAGTAACAAACTATACCTCAAGGGTATAGGTAGTTTACTGTACCTAGCAACTAACACACCCAGATATATTGGCAGCAGTTTCTATCCTCGCCCAATATACTAAAGAACCAACAGCAACCAACTGGAATGAGGTGAAGAGGGTGTTTTGATATCTGAAGGGAACAGGTGATTGGAAGCTGAAATTGGGTGAGAAGAGCAACACCAGAACCACACTGGAATGTTTCATCAACTCAGACTGGGCAGATGATAACACAGATCAAAAGTTGCATACAGGATGTCTTTAAATATCAAGACAGTTCTGTATCCTGGTACAGTAAAAAGCAAAGCAATGTGACACTGTCCTCGACTGAAGCTGAGTACATTGCACTTTGTGAAGTTACCCAGGAGGCTGCTTGGCTGAAGCGAGTGTTTCTGGACCTTGGGGAAACCGTCAATAAGAAAGTAACTATGTATGAGGATAACCAAAGTTGTATGAAAGTGGCGGAGAATGATTGTGTGAGTTAATGTACGAAGCATATTGATGTCAAAAATCTTTTTATAAGAAATGAAGTGAAGAATAGGAATGTATGTATTATATACTGCCCTACCAACCTAAACATTTTAACAAAACCAGTTTGTACTGGAAAACACATTAAATGTGCTAGACAACTTGGACTTGACTGAAAGCAAAATAGGACAAATCATTGAGGGGGAGTGTTAAATTTCTCTCTTGTCATTACCTATATGTGTGGCAATGATTTGTGTTATATGTCGTTTGTTTGTATTTTTATTTTTCTAAAGAATAAATGACCATGGGATGGCATCTCTATCAAGCCCCCCACTTTTTTGGTTCAGTGTGACTTTGAAACGGATCAAAGTAGTCATGTATGATTTATACTTACTTGTAAGGTATCCTAGTCTCCATCTGTAAACACATAAGTGATATATTTAACATATTTCTTCTAGAATTTTCTTTTCTAATCCTTTCCCTTGGGTGGTGATGACCAATTCTTAGAACAAAAAGAAAGGAAAGAGACCCCAAGGGCTAAGGACTGGAGACATGGTCACTCTTGGCTTAGATGTCAACACGAAATGACGTGAAAGGTTGTGCTTCAGGTCGCAGATTGGTAATGACTGGAAACAAGAAGAGGATCTGAAAGACTAAAGAGTAACTCTATCATGGTTATGATAGCTGCAGAAGTCCATACAAGATGCCAAAGTAAGATTGATAACGAGAAACCATTTTTCTTCCCAAGGAAACTAAAATTGGCATCCTATCTAAGTTGTGAATTACTAAAAAGCCCGGGTACCCAACTTTTTGCTAATCCTTATTTTTACATATTTTTTCTCTATACCTATATGAGGAACTGTGACCATGACACCAATATGGGGTCAATGTGGGGTGATTGATGTGCACCGATGCCACTTGCCTCAGAGATCATCCTTAAGGTGAAAGGTTATGACACTCGCTTTGTCCACGATCTGTCAGGATTTAGCCTTTTTATGTATGGGATAGTGGTTTACTTTGAGATAAAGAAGACTCACATGCAGACCATCTTTACAAAATTAACGCATTTATTTAGACAAAACATGCTTACAATGGAGGTATTATTGCTGTCTCGTTGGAAGTTGTCCCACTGAAGAAAAGTTCGTCTTTGATGATGAGTTTTTTGTATTCAGAGAAAGTTTGTCTTCATGGGTAAGGTGTGGCTGGAGGTTGGGTAGTTAGAAGTCCTTGCCGGGAAGTTAAGTCTCCATTTCCTTTGTTGCACTCATGTAGCATTTGGGGTCTTTCCTTTCGTCTTCAGTATTCTGGAGGGAGTTCTGGGTATCAGTCTACAGGACCGAGTATTCTACTCCTAACCTCTTGTGTCCTTGGGATTTTGGGCTTTTATATCATTTTTATTCAAAATCCTGAGGTTTTGGTTGGTCTGAACGGTGGTCCCCTGACGCTTCATTGGTCCCTTGTCTGTTGCCAGGGACGCGATTCAGGCCGCGGGGTCGAAAGTTTTACTCTAATGTGAGTTTTTCTGTCCTGGAGAAGACGCAGCTGTCCCAGCCGCCACCAACTCCACAGGAGTGTCATCAGGTCCCGCTTTGAACTCTCTGTAAGGTGACCGTCCAAAGTTACCCCAGCGGATGACCCCTCTCTTGCTCTCACGATGTACAATCAAGGATCTGTCAATTAGGTCTGGAATGCAATGATTAAATCATCTTGCATCCCGTTCCTCGGCTATACCGGTCCTGTTTACAAAATATGTCACTAATTTATTGGCTTTAACCTGACAGCCAGTTTCCCATCGGAGGGAGGTTGATGTACCGGCCTCACACCTATTATCTTCCTTCTTTCCTAGTTTTAAGATAGTATATAAGCCTTAGTTTTAGTTGTTTTTTAATATTATCAGTACACATATGTTGCAAACCACATACCAATTGTCATTTCTCGTTTTTTATTGTTAACATAAGCTGTATTATATTTTTTGTGACCAAGGAGTTGGAATCTGAAAGAACCTTGTTTATCATATGTGAAAAAATATTGTTGTTACATAATTTTGTGTGTTTCCTTTTGTCAGTATACATACTTTCATGTGAACACTTCTGATGTCATAGACCAACAAAATAAAATAAAAAGTGTTATTTTGGAGAAATCCACATATTATAAAAAATAATATCCAATTAATATATGATATTAAAATTAATTAGAAATAAAATAATAATTATCATATTGAATTTATAACATTTAATTAATTAATTTCAGATACGTCCAAGAGCTATTCCTAAAGGATTAATAAACACCATTGGAGAACCAAGTAGATCTTGGAAAACTTCAGAATCTTTCCCACTTATCAAACTCCAGGTCCAAGAGCTAAGAATTTTTCTACAGGAGGTGATCCAGGTAAATTAATTTTGCATACCAGTATATTTTAAAAATGTATAAGCACATACAGTAAATATTCATTTAAATTAAATTTTGAAATGTTCTAAAATAATTCTATTTTGTAATAAATATCAGATTAATTTTACATTGTAATCCAATATACAAAGTGATCTGTTTGGGTGATGATAATTTGAAAGTTGTGTTATAATAAACACATTAATTGCGTGAAGCTCAAATTCTACCACAATGCAATGCAATGCAATTGGGAATTTCATTGGGTAGTTTTGTCATACAGCAAAAGTTAAAATAGCATTGATCATGGAATATAATTCTAAGTTTGTTCTTTGGCATGAAAAGTTTGAGAATGTGATAGCTGTTAAATTGTGGTGATGCAGGTTATTGGACATCATGTGTAAGAAACAATATACATTAAACTACCTTTTTTCAGAAATACGATAACAATATCAATTTTCCTTTAACTTTAACTTACAATACCCTATCATTCCTTTGTCCTTTACTTTACACTGCTTGTTTTGAAATCCCGACAAAAATGACTCGTGAGGCCAGTTCGTGGACAATCCATTTCAATCATTTTATATTACTGATTGAAAGTAACTTATTTTAAATTAACACTAATATTACTTAAAATAAAGAAGGAAGAGAAGAAAATTGTGTTAGTATGGGATCCCCTTTCTCTTGTCCTGCAAGTTGGGCACTTAAGGTGTTGACCACAGTTAACAAAGAAAACTTAACCTCACCATGTGGTTCTCCTTAGTCGAGATAAGCAGTTTACTCATAACTTCCTTTTTTATGTCTTCAATCACAAATTTCGAGCATTAATCTTCTACATCCTCACCATGTAGACTTCTTTCTCATGCTCCTTCTCCTGTGTTGCCATGTGCTCCTCTGTTTGTTCTTCCTGATCAAGAATGCCAAAAAATTGGTGGCATATGTTGATTCTCCTTTTAGCCCAAAACTCGCCAAAAGAACAACAATAGGAAGGGATAGAGTTAATTGAACAGAGAAACAGAATACGTACAAATGATAAATTTGCTAATTATAACAATAAAACAAATATAGATACATTGTGGAACTCGCCATAAAACACAACTTTTGTTGTGTTTTTGGTTTCAGGAAGATGTCTATGTACAATTGCATAATGTGTTAGTGTTACTCATCTGAAGAAGTGGAATCAGTCATGAAGCCATACTATGTGATTATAAGTTTGATCCTGAGAGAGAAACCCACATCTTCATTGCTTTAGTGCATAGCAGTTAACTATTTTGATTGTTTTTGCGGTTAATTCTGTTGAACACACATCAATGCTATTTGTTGACATTACCTGTAAATGTACCCATAGTACTGTACATATACATGCTGTAAGCAATAGAACTACATTTTCAGGAAGCGGTGGAACAACTTCTGACTTTGGTTCAAAATTCTAATGCAGATCCCACTTCCCTACACCACTCCTCAGAAAAGGAGGAATCATTTTGATCATGAATCATAGCTTGTTGCTTGACACATTTGGGCCCTGTTGACTCTGGACCCTGAGTTGGACAAACTGCTTTGCTCCATTGTAGTTCCACTGCTGTTTTCAAGTAACATTGAACAATATATTGACATATTTTCATCTCCAAAGATAGTGGCCATTTTTACTTTTGTCACATGACAAAACTATCCACTGAAACTCCTGTCTTACTTTGTTGTTGTGGCAGAAATTGAACTTCATACAACTGATGTGTTTGTTAGGTATGTTTGTCAGGCACTATAGTGTGTGTCAGGTCAAAGCTGTTGGATCTCATAGGTCCAGAGAGAAAAGAAGAATGAGACTTTCTCGATGTAGCTGATGTCACCACTCACAAGACCCTCTGGTGGTGCTTATAGATATTTGCGCTCTCATGTTTCTCAACATAAAGTTGAGTTAACATCAAATCCAATATACATGATATTCAGATGGTATTCAAATATTACAACACTTTATGTTCTTGTTATGCTCTGACATTTTGTCTTTTTGAGACAATTATATATTTTTCTAATCCATGAATTTTCTTACATGACAATCCTACCATCTGTAGACAATCAAAAAAATGGGAGTGGAGGCATTAGTATGTGAAGTTCCTAAAATTTTCGTGTCACATAATCAATGTCTTCTCCTGGTCATCTCGTCGATTGGAGCAGAGTTTGTTGACTTCCGTAACTCTTCCTTTGCACAGTCCCGTGTCACTGGTCATTTTCATATTCTTCCCAAAACTAAAAAAGCTTCACACTCTCAACCACAAATCAATATATACCTCTTTCTCCTCTCCCGCTAGGTTTATTGCTCCTCCAGTCAATAATGGGTAATGGAACATTCTAGAAGTTTATAAACAAAGGCCTTGTAACCAACAATTTAATTTGATATACAAAAATGATGATAAATTAATAATGTGTTAAATTGTGACAAAGTGAGATTGTGATTTTTGTTTAGAAGCTTATTTTAATCTTTTTATTTTACATTTTGTTTGAATAAAATCAAGTTGAAATGTCTTCTTATAAAAAGCATATCAGCCTTATGCGTTTTGGAAAGGCTATGACACCATACAAACAGTAAAACAAAATTTGTAATATGCATGGGGAAGATGTTCGTAAATTTTGAATTTGTCAAATATGCTTTAAAAAGTTCCATTCAGGAAATTTTGAAATAAAGGGTACAAAACATATGGAGTGCCCAAAAGCTGTTCATGAAAAAAATTGCAGGAAGAAATTGTTAAAATTGACAAATAACACACAATATATCTAACCAAAAACCCCAAAAGTAAGCATAAACAGCACTGAAACATATAAGTGTAATGCAAGAAAGAGAAATGACTTGGTTGCATAAGAGATTGCATTTATACTTTGAATACATTTTTTCATTGCATGCACAGTTTGAACTTTGAAGTGTTGTTTTAACTCCAAAGCAAATCTTTGTCAAATATAGCATTCAAACTCTGAAGTGTTTGAAGTTAGAGTCATTGAAAGTGCAAGCTATCACTGCAATATTTAATATAAAAAATTCTTGTAGACTTTAAATAAAAGAGATATTTTTTAATATTAATTTTAATTTGCATACTATTTTAAAGTTTTAATTATGAAATTTTGAGATATTTTCATGTATAGTTAATTGATTTCAATAATTTTATCATCAATTGTCATACAAGTGCAAATAAATTTGTATTTTTAAATTATAATTTTTGATGAAATACTATTGAAAATTAGAAAATAAAGATTTCCTTTTTGTAGTTATTCAGTAATCAAATTTTCATGTATTTTTTAAATTTCACTTTTAAAAATAATAATCACTGCTCATGTATTATATTTAGGTTTAAAATTTTACAAACTTATTTAAATAATTTACTTATTTCAGGATATGCATCTCAAGGATTTTTAGCATTACAGAATGTATTAGCTAATTCTATTATAGAAAGTTACAGTGATGTTTTTAAACATATTAATTTGAATACAACTGGAATTATCAATATTAAATTACAACAGTACCCTTTTCCTCCTTATAATGATGATAATTTTTTATTGGCTTTAAGATTTTTTCTTCCAATTGTTCTTATGTTTAGTTATATTTATCCGATTATGAATGTTGTGGAAAATATAGTACATGAAAAAGAATTAAGAATTAAGGTGAGAAAGCTTTTTAGAATGGTAGCTGTATTTTTTTAAAACTAACAAAATTATGATTTTAAGTAGAGTTAAATTAAATAATAATAAATATTTATAATTTAAATTTTGTGATATTTATTTCCTTTCTAGGAATCATTAAAAATGATGGGGTTATCTGCTTGGTTACATTGGACTGCCTTTTTCATAAAATATACTATTATTTTAGCATTAAATTCAGCATTAATAACAGTTTTACTTTGTTCACGATTACCTGCAAGTATTGCTGTATTGGATAATTCTGATGTAATGTTAATTTATTCATTTTTAATATGCTACAGTTTTTCATCAATTAGTTTGGCATTCTTGCTTAGCACACTGTTTTATAAAGGTTGGTTTAATAATTAAATTACTATATTAATTTTTAAACATTTCTGATGGTTTTTAAAAACATTCAAATTATTCTAGTAATTTTTCTGGTATAACTATACTCCGTTTATTAGTTAAAAATAAAATTTAAAGGTAAACCCTGAGCAAGAACTTTATTAATACTGATTTTAATGGGAAAGACATAACTCAGAAGACAAAAAAGATTCTTTAAAATGGTCTGAAGGGGGCTGGCTAGGTTTACTGACCTGAAATATATTTTTGTAGCCAAAATGTACCAAAATGAATAAAAGAATCTTTTTTTGATATTATGTGATTATTTGATATTTTGATATGAATATTATGTGGTAATATTGATATTGATGAGGTTCCTGCTCAGAGTTTACCTTTAATTTTTATTTTTAATTAAAAATTACCAATTCAGCAACTTAAAACTTCTTTTTTTAAAGTTTTAAGAATATAATATCAATTAAATACAGAAACTATTCCACTTTCAGCACCAGGGTGAAACGTACACTACACTATCCGGAACCTGTAATCGGTGCGTAACGCGTATATACTATATATTGCTGTTGACAAACGTTTTCGAGCGATCTCTTTGCTCTTCTTCAGGTCAATTGGAATTCCCTGGACAGAGTGTATACTATTTGTTGGGATCGGGTGTCAATTCCGACAGGGTAGGTCTTTTCTGACATGTGCGGTCGCACGGTGGGGGAGGAAGTGGTGGGTTGGCATCCAACAGTGATTGCCAGAGACAGAGTCAGATCTTCCTTCCGGTTAACGCACATGGTTAGCCGACCAGCGTTGTAGATAGCCGCAGCCTCTAGCCACCTTAGATGCTCTTGGTGGGGTGTGTTGATGATAACAGTAGCTTTTTCAAATCGCGCTTCGATTTCGGGATCCGACGCATAGGTGGCCAATGCTGTGGTTAGTCTCCCGTGTCAGATATCTGCCTGGTGTTCACGTAGGCGGGTGTTCAAGGAACGTTTGGTCAAGCCGATTTATAACAAGTCTTCGTTCTTCCTGTTGTCCCTGATTGGGATAGAATAGACTCCGGGAAGTCTGGTGCGATTGGGAGGGTCTTTATCATTCCACGGAATACGGAAAATTGTGGGACATCTGTATGCCAACCGTATCCCGTGTTCTCTGGCTATCCTCCTATGTACTGTCTTAAGGTATGGGTTAAATGTGATGGGGACTCGTGCCAAACCGTCTTGCTGTGGGTCGGCAATGTTACCTGCAGTCAGGGCGTGTTTCCAGCATTGGTATCATTCTATTAAGCAGCATGTCATGTTCGGAAACCCGTGCTCAGTTGCTGTCTTCCTGATGCGGGCTAATTCGGTTGTCAGGGCTTGCTTGGTGGATGAGTGTGAGAATGCCCTTTCTACCAGAGCTCTAAAGGTGGCTGCCTTGTATGGGAAAGGGTCACAAGAATCGGCTGGTATGTACGTGGGGGTGGCTGTGGGTTTGTGGTATACGGCCACGTGGATGTTGGGTCCTACTATTTTTATTCCAATGTCTAGAAAATCGACCTCCTCTGTACTAGTCTGCTCTAGTTCAACCATCAGACCGAAAGGGTTGTTGTTGATGGTTCTGATGAAGGATGTCATGTCAGGGATCTCTCTTCATATGATAAGAATGTTGTCTACGTATCTTTTACATATTAGGAGGTTAGAAAGGAAAGGCGGGAGAGCCTTACTCTCGAGGCGTCTGACGACCATTTCACAGAGGTCGCCTGACAGTAGTACCCATTGGTACACCACTCTTCTGCTGGTAAATGGTGCCATCAAACTTAAAAACAGAATCGTAACACATGAGGGCTACTGTTATTTACCTTTTAGCTAAGAGACCTAGTGCTGGCTGAAAAAAAATAAAAATACCAGTCATAATTTTTTCAATTTGCCCCTCTAGCTCCCAATGATTTATTCCTGGTATGGGACTGATGCCCTTGTATATTCTGGATGATTTATTGCAGTTTCTGGAGAAGGACTATGGAAATTCATCTTTCTGCTCATTGCTTGGGCACACAGAGCTTCTAAATGACTTGCTGCAAAGCAAATACTAAACATTATTTTTATTTTTTTTCCTAGGTTTTCTTTTAAGTTAGTGAAAACAAGTACTAATGTAAGTCTTTTGTAAAAGTAAAGTGGCATAAAGTGAACTTTCATAAAGCTGATGATATCTGTAATTGATAAAATTTTCATTTATTTAATTAGTTATTGCATTGATTAACATATTAGCCTAAATATAAGTCAATCCCAAATATAAGTTTACTCCCAATTTTGGCATCTTTACTTTTTGAAAAAAAAAAAGATGTGACTATAAGTCAAACTTTTATTATTAATTTTATTTGCATGCAAAAAAGTTAGTGGTTTGCATTAAAAAGTTTAGAAAGTCATTGAAACAATACTTCATTACTCTTATCTTCATCAGAAGTTTTATTGTCATTAGTTTTTTTAACTGTCTAAAATATATTTTATAAAGTCTAAAACATTCAGTCAAACCTCAGGTTTTGAACACTGCTTTTCAAACAATTTGGTTTACGAACAAAATTTTGAACTCTTTTTTGCCCGGTTGCTGTACAGTAACTGAATTGCCAAACTAGCTACTTGGCAGAGCTGGCCACCAATGGTCAACTCCCTATACTTCCTATGTTAAAGAAAGTTGATGGCTCAACCAATCAATAACAGGACAATTCGGAAGTTAGTAGTGCTGAGATTGTCTTGTGTCACAATATGAATCATTGATGATGTGCTATTTAAATTATGAATTAAGTTTGAAACCCAAGGTTTGACTATAATCATATTGAGATACATTATAATTACATTAGAAATTTACACTTTACACGGAATAAGTTTTGCAGTAAATTTTCATCAACCTTCCTTCAATTTTTGACACTTAATAGCAGAGACACTAGGAGTAAAATAAAAATGTTACCAAAATAAAATTTTTGTACAATTTATCAAAATTGGCTGATTCTGTTGAATACAATAAAAGCAATCAGCTTAGTTTAGTTTATTGTTTCTTAACAATCAAATATTTATAATTGTACCAAACACTTAATTCCTATCTATAATTTGTGGGCTGCAACATGATAGGTCACAATTTGTCTGCATTTAGCATTAATAAACAGTTGATACACTGATTTTACCATCATGTTAACTCTATACAATGCATACCACAGATAGTTAATGAAATTGAAGAAAATTTTAATCAGACTCCAATATAAGTTGAGGCTTGTATATAGGTTGAGAGCAAGTTTATGCCCTTTTAAAACTGGATTAAAACATCAACTAATATTCAAGCCAATATGGTATATTTTAAGCTTAAAGAAAATATTAGTACACAAGAAATATTAAATTTTTTAAAGCAGAAAATCAATTTAATATTTAATAATCCTAATTTGATTTTTTTTTTCCAGCAAGTATTTCTTCGGCTGTAACAGGAATAATATTTTTTTTTACATTTATGCCATATTTTGGTATATATTTCCATTATAATACACTTGCTTATTCTGTGAAAATATCATTATGTTTAATTTCAAATACAGCAATGTCTTTTGGATGCATGATATTAGCTATGTGGGAAGGAACAGGTAAACAAAAACATAAATTAATATAATTTTTATATTTTACTGATTACTTTNAATTTTGATATTTTAAGCTATTAATGTTAGAAATTTCAGTATTAGTGTTTCTTGTTACAATTTTTTTACTCTTTCTACTCTGTGGACACTAAGAAGGCTTTTTTTAGCAGGCTTGTCATATGTTCAGCCATACCACAGAGGTGATTGGGTGGTGAGGGTTGAGCTACCAACATATCTGGGATGGATTACTCCATGAAAAATTCCTGGAGGTTTTTAACTCATTCATTAGTTTCTAGGTCTCCAGCTTAACTGCTCAGTCATCTAGCTGTCAACTCCTCTTATTAGAACACACCTTATAACAAATTTTATTTTTCTGTTAAATATATTTTATGTTCTATAACAGTGATGATCAACTAATAGGCAGATCTGCCCCACCTTACATTTTTTAATTTTAATATCAGTTTAATGTATCTCCAGTAAATCAAATAGTTTCACATTACAAAAGCTGGTGCAATAGCCTATAATTACAATCAATTGATAACTAGGAAGGAAAATCTAGGCATATATTGCATAGAGATCCATGAATTTGTGAGTTATTTAAAATGATTTAATTTATTCTTATGCTAAAAAGATTTCAGTTGTGTAACACTTGATAGTCATAGTTTATCAATTTTATTGTTGAAAAGTTTAAATATGAGTCTTATATACTACATTCATTTCATGCTTTGTATTATAGATTTTCACCAAACCATGCTAAAAAATCAAAATTTCCTTCTGGAAACTAATAGTTCTGATTTGATATAATATTTTTGCTATAAAATAAAACTAGTATCAAATTAATTTACCCATCAATCACAAGTAGGATGGGACTGTGTGAGTTTATGTTTGACATAGTTGCTCTTTGGATAACTTTCTGAATTTTAAGAGTTCTCACAACATTGTTATTAAAAATAACATAAATTGATAATATTTAAAAATTATTTTGTTTTATGGTTATTCTAAAATAAACGTTAAATTTTGAATATAACAGTTTCAGCAACATCTTATCTAATTCCAGTTCTTAAGATATAGAGCTTACGAAATTTGAAGGTTTTACCCTTCAATAATGCACTTATTAATTTCTGGCCCACAGTTATTCTGAAGTTGGCCATTTCTGTTCTGAACATAGACAGCTAAGCTGATAAACAAATTCTAATGCTAATAATTAGTAGAATCAGATTATACTAATTTTTATAATATTAAATAGCAGCTTACTAATTTATTTTTCTGACAATATCATATTATTGTTATTTCTTAAAATTTCAATATAATTATGAGTTGAATAGAAAATATAATTACGAACTGAAAAAGAAATTACTATATTTTCTTGTGTATAATTAGTAATGGTGAATATCCTGCAAAAAATTGCTAGAATGAAGATAAAGCCTTTGCATTATCACAAGTTATAGACACTAATGGCGGTGTGTATGTCCATTAGTGTCTATGAAATAGACTTAAAGCAGTCATTGCTTTGTAGGCATGAATTTATAATTACAATTTAAAATTGATATATAACCTGTCCCATTGCATAATCTGCATCCACTTTTCAAAATATTTCAGACACAGATAACTACATGTGGGTTAAACACATGAATATATGAGACTTTTTTAATGTAGTATGCTATAAATTTTTATTTGAAAAATATTCTTTCCTCTGAATATTACAAAAGAATTTATATGTTTAATTTTTAGCATAAATAGTTGTTTGATATATTTTCCATTATTATATAATTAAGAGTATATCATTATTACAAATATTATAAATTTGCTTAATTAAAAAAAATTAATTTATTTGATTATAATATTTAGGTGCTGGAGCTCAGTGGAAATATCTTAGTTCTACAGCTTCACCAGATGATACAATAACACTAATTGAAGTAATGGGAATGATGCTTTTTGATACTGTTTGTCATCTTATAATTACTTGGTATATTGATGCAGTTTGTCCTGGAGAATATGGGATTCCTCAATCTTATTACTTTTTTTTTACAGTTAAGTAATCAACTGCTACTTCTTTTAATGTAATCTTTTAAAAGCAATTGATGAACAATGGATTTTTAATAATACTATGACTTCCAAAAAGAATGTTTAAATGCAAGAAGAATAATAGAATAATAAATTTTTAAAATAACTATTGTATTATATTTTTAAACTTTTAGAAAGTTAATAATTAGAAATTCATTTGAAATTTATGGTTTCTAATGATATGGATATATAAATTAGAAATATCTTGATAACTTTTGTTAGACTTTAGTTTAGAATTTTCAAATTCAAAACTCTGACATTGTGAAATTTTAATACATGATAATATTTTGATAAGATGAGATAACTAATACAAGAAAATATGAATATGTAAATCTCTTGGCATGATTAAAACCTTAATGATGCAAATTCATGACAAGTTCAGAAACATTTAGAAAATTAAAATCTAAATAATTTATTATTATACTTGGTATAAATAATAAACCTCATAAAGAACTTTCATTTTACTCTTATCAATAATTAATTTATTTCCGTAATCTAGCATTTTTTATTAATATAAAATTAAACTTAGATTGTAATTTTTTTCTAGAATATAAGGTATTTTCTGGAATGTTAATCTGTATATATTATTCTAAATGATTTTCTACATAATATTTAAACATCAAATTGATTAAAGGAAACAATCAGAAATTTTATTCAATCTTAATTTGAGTGAAAATTATAATACTCTATATATACATTTGAAAATTTGTTACATATTTTTAGGATTTAGGCTAGATTTTTTTTGTAAAGAACGTGATATTTTTAACATAAAATCTCAATAATTACTAATGTAAAAGTTTTGATGAGAAACAAATATAATTTGAAAATATAAAGTTAAATTTACAATTGAATTGAATTCAAACTGCTTGGACTATGTGTGATATGATGAAGATAATAAATAAATTAAATTAATATAATTACAGTATAAAACTTCATTTAAATATATAAAATTTATTTATCATGGAATATTTTTAAGATTTTTAAGTAAATAAAATTATGTAATTTAAAAATTTTTAAAAATAAATTAAAAAATGCAAAAGATAAGTAGTATATTATTAGTCCTAACAAAAATAAAGATGAACTTTTATTTTCAGGAAGATTAATCAAATCAGCTTGTCAGGACTTTCTTTTGTTGGAAAATTTCCTGTCAGATTATAAATTATGCTATAATTTCAGAATTTTGATATTTTAAGCTATTAATGTTAGAAATTTCAGTATTAGTGTTTCTTGTTACAATTTTTTTACTCTTTCTACTCTGTGGACACTAAGAAGGCTTTTTTTAGCAGGCTTGTCATATGTTCAGCCAGACCACAGAGGTGATTGGGTGGTGAGGGTTGAGCTACCAACATATCTGGGATGGATTACTCCATGAAAAATTCCTGGAGGTTTTTAACTCATTCATTAGTTTCTAGGTCTCCAGCTTAACTGCTCAGTCATCTAGCTGTCAACTCCTCTTATTAGAACACACCTTATAACAAATTTTATTTTTCTGTTAAATATATTTTATGTTCTATAACAGTGATGATCAACTAATAGGCAGATCTGCCCCACCTTACATTTTTTAATTTTAATATCAGTTTAATGTATCTCCAGTAAATCAAATAGTTTCACATTACAAAAGCTGGTGCAATAGCCTATAATTACAATCAATTGATAACTAGGAAGGAAAATCTAGGCATATATTGCATAGAGATCCATGAATTTGTGAGTTATTTAAAATGATTTAATTTATTCTTATGCTAAAAAGATTTCAGTTGTGTAACACTTGATAGTCATAGTTTATCAATTTTATTGTTGAAAAGTTTAAATATGAGTCTTATATACTACATTCATTTCATGCTTTGTATTATAGATTTTCACCAAACCATGCTAAAAAATCAAAATTTCCTTCTGGAAACTAATAGTTCTGATTTGATATAATATTTTTGCTATAAAATAAAACTAGTATCAAATTAATTTACCCATCAATCACAAGTAGGATGGGACTGTGTGAGTTTATGTTTGACATAGTTGCTCTTTGGATAACTTTCTGAATTTTAAGAGTTCTCACAACATTGTTATTAAAAATAACATAAATTGATAATATTTAAAAATTATTTTGTTTTATGGTTATTCTAAAATAAACGTTAAATTTTGAATATAACAGTTTCAGCAACATCTTATCTAATTCCAGTTCTTAAGATATAGAGCTTACGAAATTTGAAGGTTTTACCCTTCAATAATGCACTTATTAATTTCTGGCCCACAGTTATTCTGAAGTTGGCCATTTCTGTTCTGAACATAGACAGCTAAGCTGATAAACAAATTCTAATGCTAATAATTAGTAGAATCAGATTAGTAGAATTTAATAATCAGATTAGTAGAATTTAAAACTATTTCTTTTTTGATTTTTAACATTTAATATTGGAATTATCAAATATAGCAAACATATGTATAAAATGTGTTTCAGATGTTTCTGAATTGATTTTTTTAATATGGACAGTAGGTAATGTTTCTGACATTACTTACATTATACTATCTCATATTATGTTTCTTTTTCTAGTATAGTGATGCTATTTCCTAAAATTTTTTATTGTATTATTATGTATTACTGTTTAGTTTGTTTTTGTTTTATAGAAAATGACGCAAAAGAGTTACTTTTAATTATAAGCATTACTGGATTAACCATTAGGCAAAATAAGCAATTGCTTAGGGCCTCTAAAAGTCTTAATCTAATCCTGATTATAAGATATAAGATACTATATGAAATAATTTTTTTACATAATCATCTTTTAGCATAATTTTGTCAAATATTAAAACATTTTTGCTTATAAATTAAAGAAATTTTTAACTATGTTATATATTTATATTGACAAATGAAAAAATGACTATATTAAAATAATTTTGATAATTGTCCCCTTTTATTATCTGATATTGTTTTAGAGTAATAACTATTTATAAGTTAATAATTGATTATATTAGAATTAAAAATAAGGGTTTTAGGGAAATAAATATGTTTTAGTTCATAATTATTTTAAGCTATTTCAATATATTATTCATATAAATAGCATTTTAATTGAAAGCTATTTTCATTAAATTGAGCATATCTTTAATATGTAAAAATTTATAAAACTAGATTTTACTTTTGTAAAAATTTAGTAATGCAATTGTTTAATTTTGATTACAGAAAAGTTATTGGACTGGTAAAGTTAAACCATCAGAGATAAAATTCATTCACAAAGATGCTGCTGCATCCAATACTTTTATAGAACCTGATCCTATAAATAAAAAAATGGGAATTCAAATTAAAGAACTTTCAAAGGTAAACATAAATAAAAACAAATTACTGCTTTTTTGTAATTTTACAAGATATTTACTTGAAAAGTTTTGTACAGGTTTTGTTAAAGGAAGCATAGCTTTTTTTCACTCGTTTGTCACTCAAACAATTTATTGACTATGCATTAACTCAACCACTGAGAGCAATTTGAAACAGTCTAGTGAACAATTCCACTGCTAAAGTTGAAAGTGATCTTGTATTTTTAATCATATACTTTTGAAATATCTATTGAAAATAAAGATTGAGCATACTAAATACTATATATGTTAATAAAAATATTAATTCTTTAGCATTGTTGTTCATAAAATTTCCTAATATGCTTATACAGGGGGTTTTCATTTAATATGCCTAACTAGGACCAAAAAGTTACCATTTTAAGTGAATCTATGTAAAGTGGGGATCATAAGTTCATAGAAAATCACATAAAAAAATGTTTAATTGGGACTTCAATAAACTTCTATGCATTTGGAGCTAGAACTATTTTAAGATGACTAAGACAAAACCTTTCTCACTTGTTTCTAGCCATTTATACATGAGTACGTACTTGTGTGTAAATGTCTAGAAACAAGTGAGAAAGGTTTTGTCTTGGTCGACTTCAATAAAGCAAAACCAAATGAAAAACGTGAAAATAAATCTTTATTATCCCTGTTTACACATATGTAAAATATTTATTATTAATTTAATTGAATATTAGAAATTATTTATAAATATTAATTATAACGGAATTTTAGAAGGGCCTGGTTATGTTTCATCATTTTCACTGACTGCTGAGTTTTGATATTTGAAAAACGAATCTAAAGCATGCTGTTTCCTGCAATTTATTTTTTCATTTAATATTATTTTATAACAAGACTAGCGGTTACCCGCGACTTCGCACGCATGGATTTTGCAAGCAAACTTCATTTATATTCATTATTTCAACAACCATAGTAATTGTCATATATAACACCTACCGCTGAGAATGATGAGAATTGCTGAGAATCAAATTAACTATTTTCAATTTAATCTATTTTCTGGAACGTTTACAATTGTTCTATAATTGAACCAATATTGCAATAACAAATTTGAATTTAAAATGGTTTGAACAATTGGTTAAAAAATCAAAGTATATAAAAATATTTATAACAATGTCTGAAATGTTATCAATTTAATACACGTAAGTACTCAATGAAGACTAAACATAGTTGAAAACAAAAAATTGCATGTAAAATAGTACAGTAGAAGCCATTCTTCAGGTTAAGCCTTAATCCTTTCCCTCTCCCCCGCAGGGTAATTTCAAAAAATCCCTTCTTAGTGTGCGTTTTCATGACATACCCTAACTGTATACAAAATTTCACCTCTTTAGGTTCAGCAGTTTTCTCTGGGTGATGATGAATCAATCAGTCAATCACTCAGTCAGTCAGTCAGGACAAGTTATTTTATATATTTAGATAATAAGTCTTTCATCCCACACACAAATTTTTCTTCCCACTTGTAAACTGGATCAATCATTTTTAGAAAATAATTCATGATTTCATCACACTTACAAATGTGTCATGTAAACCATCAATGGACAGCTTGTTTTCATTGGGAATTTTATCCAAGTTCTCATCACTGTCTTTGATTTTTTTGATTGTATGCTTATCTAACTCTGCTAACTCCTTATTTGTTAATGGCAAACCATAAATATTGAATAATTTTTTAACATCATTGAATCCTGCACCTCTAGCAAGATTAACAATTTCTGTATAAATCTGAAAAACATTAAATTTTTAAATGAATGAACTATTTCATGATATAAATTCTTCCAAAATGCATTCATTAAACAATGCGAAGTGTCCTTCTAAGCTTGATCAATAAGTTTAACACAGTGAAAAACATTAAAATCCTTCCAAAACTTTGCATGCTATTTTTATTGGGTACATCTGTTTCAGCAATTAATTTTTTAAAAACATAACATAAATAATATGTCTTGAAAACTGTGATTACATCTTTGCCCATGGATTGTACAGTACAATTGATGTAGTTCTCGGAGGGATATTACATTAGGACAAACAAATGAAGTCAATATAATGAGCAGAGTCATCGTGTAAAAGTAAAATCATTTTAAATTCAAGATTTTCCTCTTTACAGTATTTTCTTGATATAAACAAAATAATTTACAAACCAATCAAGAAATATTTCTCTAGTCATCTATGCTTTTCGATGCAACTTCCAATTACTGGAAGCAAAGATTTTGCCACATTTTTTAAAGCTTGAGGATTTTCACTTTGAAAAATTAGCAAGGGTTTAAACTTTTTGTCCCAATTTGCATTTCCACCAAGAAGCAGAGTGATTTGATGTTTTGATGCCTTGAAGCCTGGAACAGATTATTCTTTTATAGATATATTTGTTCAAGACGGCATATGTATTCAATATAATCTGGTTTCGTCAGCATTCAACATTTGTTTTGGACTGTATCCTCTCTCATCAACTATAGTCTTCAATTTAGCTGGAAAATCTCCAGTTGCTTCTATATCAGCAGTAGCAATTTATTTATGAATTTTAATGTTTTTAATCTATAATGTTTTTGAAAATGACAAAATTAACATTTTGATCCAGAAAAATTCTTAGCTTTCACTGCCTCTTTTTCTCCCATCTCATTTTGAATAACTTCGCATAAAGCTTTTCTTAGATTAGGGATGTTTATAGGCAGTAGCGTAGTGTAGTGGGGGCAGCAGGGGCGGCCCGCCCTGGGCAGCATTTTTTAGGGGGCGGAAAAATTATGTTTTCGGGGGAAGAAAAATTTCACAATAAATAATAATAATATCTTGTAAGAATTCGAACCATTTTATTTCATATTTTATCCACCTATGATTTGGACCGATTGAAATGAGCACGGAATAGTGTTACCATCCATCAGGATAGTCTGGGAATTGACTCTCCATCCGGGGATATTATGCGCAACCAGTTGACCGTTTTTTTTTCTTTTCTTGTACGATTTATTCGTATATATATACACCTCCAACATCCAATACAGCTAGGTCACTTGTGTTACTCCTATCCAAGTCTCCCTAGTCACTAACTGTAACTGATTTAAAACCAGCATACATTATTCTTCGCATTGCAAGATGACATATGCATACGTCAGGAACTTCTACTTGAACAAACATCACCTGCTGCCAGGGTTAGCGATTTTAATAAGGTAGCAACACTAGCATGGAATTTTTCATTACTTATTCTGTGATGAAACTGAATTTTAGTCTTTTAAATTGAGATACCTAAATAAGGGGGTCGAAATTTTCCTCCACCCCGGGCGGCTGACACCCACGCTACGCCACTGTTTATAGGTATATGTTGTTGATAGAGATCTTCAATCCTATGTTGCTAGATGCTTCTCCATTATCTCCATTACATCATTCCTCAGTTTGTCAATTTTACTTCAGAATGGCGTAGCCTTAACTTCCAAATCTGAGGCTTTCTTAATAATTGTATGAACTGTAATCTCAGGAATGTTAAGGGCGTGAGAAATATCAATTATACATTTTCCTTTCTTTTTTCAATTAATTAAATCTATTTTAACATCTAGACAGTATGAAGCATGTTTCCTTTTAGGAACTCCATCATCAGTTTTGCTATGCTTTATTGGCATAATTTCAATAAGAAAATCAGAAAATGAAACAGAAAACCAGCCAGAACTGAAATCGAAAGAACAAACACATGAACAATAATGCATTTTGTGTATGGTGATATGTATCAATGTGCACTTATATCACTTAGTGCAAAAGGAAGTTACCACCTGCCAAGAAAACCTTATAAGTGCAGGGAAATTTTAAGTGATGTTCCTCAATTTTTTGACCATTTCACTATGGAGACTCAGATAATGAATACTCATAAAATGAGGACTCCCCCTATATTTAAAAAGATATGCTACAGTTATGCAGTGCTACCAATGAGCTGCAGCTATTTAGCAACAATGTTACATTAATTAAATGATATCATTTTATATTATTACATACAATTGCAGATCTTAATCAAGATTTCTGATTTATTGCATGAATTTTACAACATGGTGCTCTTTATATGTTCAGCTTTAGGATGTTTTTCCCTAAAATATTACACTTAAAAAATGGATGTTTACTGAGATACTAATACAACTAAGATATTAAAATGTACAATTATTTATTATTTTGCTATAATCACAAGAAACTTAAGTGCTTATCTTAAGTTTAAACTTAATCTATATAAATCACAAATATTAAGTGAAAGCAAGATTGGTTTTTAAATAATTTGATCTACAGGAAAATTCTAATATTTCTAATGTAAGCATCTATAAACCTCCAATACATGCACATTATATATTATAAATATAAAATTTTATATTTTGTTTTGTTTTAATAAAGATTTATATAAAACTTGATGCATTTCATTATCCTAATAATTATTTCTTCTTTCAGTAGATATTGTTTCAATATTTGGAAAACATTTATAAATCTTTTTATATTTTTTAAGATGTATAATAAAGGGAAAACATATGCAGTGAAGAATATTTCATTAAATATGTATGAAGGAAATATTACTGCATTACTAGGCCATAATGGAGCTGGTAAAAGTACAACTATTTCAATCTTGACTGGTAAATATATTTAAATATGATTACTTATCTTAGAAAATAAGCTTAAGTTCTTTTGATAAAAATGAATAAGAGTAACAAAAATAATTTGAAATATTGAAAGGACAACTGAATGACTGAGATAGTTATAGCTTCATCCTACAGCTATGGAGGATCCATGATTGAATCCAAGTGATTGAGAAACTTCAGAAATTTTTTACAGATATTCTGTTCCAGTATGTCGAGCCGTCTCCCACCAACTGGTTGACCCCATTGGGGACCTGGCCAAACCCATGATGGGTATGGAAAAAAACCCTTGTATAATTTACAGAGTAGAAAGAGTTAAAAATAATTAAATAAAAAATAACAATAACCTGAAATATTGAAAGATATTATCATAAACTATAATTATAAAAAGTTTTGCATTGAAAGTTTTCAAAAGTTAAAAGATTAACTGAACACAGGTTGTTCTTTTTTCATTTACCTATTTATATTTACAATTTTTAAATCATTTTTTTTATATGATCTCTACATATAAACATTTTAATAGCATACAAATTTAGATAAGAGACTTCTTATCAGAAAAGTCATTTTTAGTTTTTTTAAATTCTTAAATTAATAAAAATTATGAATATTTCTTGCATAATTTTGGAATAAATAAATGATGGAGAATAGTAGTATCAATGAAAAATAAAATCATATTAATAAAATTATTTATTAAATTCATAAAATATATATTTTTAATTAATTCAGATTCGATAGTCTAAAAATTCATGTCAAATATGTTATATATTTCTAGGACTTTTTCCACCAACATCTGGAACAGCTGTAATTAATAATTATGATATTGTTACTGATTCAAACATGGTGCATACCAGTTTAGGTATTTGTCCACAGAACAATGTTTTGTTTGAAGAACTTACAGTGAAGGAACATTTACAATTCTTTTGTAAGGTAAATTTAAAATATATTATTATTACTAACAATATGTAATAAATATTTATAATATTTATTGAGTTTGAATATAAAAGCATTTTCATTGAGATAAAAAAATATAGAATTAAGTAATTCATTATTAAAAATATTATAAAAAATTGTTTTCTTTTTTTATGGTAGACATAGTCATATAAATAAAAGGGAAATTTTGTTTGTATCTCTGGTTTTTGTTTGTGGCAGCATTGTATTTTTCTTCTCCTTAAGCTTCAGTAATTTTTTTTTCCTAAAGATTACTTAAAATTTATAAACTTAAAAAAAATAGTAAGCAACAATATTGTAAGTACACCCAAAAAAAAACAAAAAAGAAAAATACTTATTTAGTTTTGTCAGTTTTTAAAGAAAAAACAAAAATACTTTAGAAAATTATTTTAAGTATTCATATCTATTTTTATAATAATCAAGTTAACTGCAATTGTTACCACTTTTAGAATTTTCAAATAATTATTTGGTTTGAAGTTATAGTTCCATTAACCATTGACTCTTTTGAGGATTTTATTTTATCTCTGTAAAGAGATTTTATTTTTATTTTATTATCATTTTATATCACATATTTTTATTTGACACATTTGATTCATTGTTTTCCTGATTTAAACCACAAAAAATTAATTTTATGTTGCTATTACAGAAGTACACATATTTGTTTCTTTGTTCTTTATGTAAAATTAAGATGAAATGTTCTTATTTTTTTCTTGTAGTAAATGGTATTTTTGCTACAAGTTTTTTCTTTAGAATAACTTATGAACAAACACTAAGTTAAGGTCCTGTTATTCAAAAATACAGTAATACCCTGAACTTACGCGATAGGTGGGATCGAGCGATAACCGCATAAGTCGAATTCGTGTAAGTATAATTTTGCATATAAATACATACAAATAATTTTTAATTGGGGCCGGAGACTAAAGAAAACAATAATTTAGAAAAAAAAAATGTTTAATAAAATCTTAGATAATACATATGTATAACAAATTATATTATTATACAATTATTTACTTGATTACCACACCATAATTTTAACATTGTTTCTATCTCAGNGGAGACTAAAGAAAACAATAATTTAGAAAAAAAAAATGTTTAATAAAATCTTAGATAATACATATGTATAACAAATTATATTATTATACAATTATTTACTTGATTACCACACCATAATTTTAACATTGTTTCTATCTCAGCAATACTACCGTGACATTTATGAATGATGTTTGAATTTAAAGATTGAACATTTTTCACAGCTTTGAGAATTTTTTCTTTACCTTTTATAATTGTTCTGACCATCGAATCCGGTAGATCAAACTTCTTTGCCAATTCACAAATTTTCATTTATGTATTAAAGTCTTTAATAATGTTAATTTTACATTCCAAAGATAAAGTTTTTCTTTTCTTGTTTGATGCAGAAGAATCAGTTCTACTTTGTTTGGATGACATAGTAGACTTTCTCAAGTCTCCATAGATATAACAAACAGAAATAAATAACACAAAATAAATTGTAGCTACAGTATATGTCGATTCCATTCGACACATCCGAACATGTAAGCTGAACAATAGTGTGGGGGGGAGTGAGTAATGGAAAGTTGTGTGGCGCTCAAACAAAAGACGAATCGACGAGATTTGAAAATCGCGTAACTCCGGGTTCGCATAAGTCGGGGTGGTGTAAGTTGAGGTATTACTGTAATTGTAAAAAGCAGAAAATAAAATTATACATTTTGATTGTAAAGCTTTATTTACTTTTTAAACTTGTTTAAATATTAAATGAAATATTGTAACTAAATTATACATTATAACTACTCAGATATTGAAGCTATCTAGTTATCTTTCATTCATATCCATGCTATATCATCAATATAAATTAATTTTAAAAAATATATTTTTAATATTTTATACTGTATTTGAATTTTAAAGTAAAATTTAAGTTTTTTTCTCAATAGGAGATAAATGTTTTTTAATTATTTTTAGTTAAAAAATTATCAAAAATGTGACATTAAGGATGAGATATGTAATGTGCTTCAAAAACTTGATTTGACAAGCAAACAGGATACAATGGCGAAACATCTTTCTGGTGGAATGAAAAGAAAATTATCAGTTGGAATTGCATTAATTGGTGGATCAAAGGTAAACTTTTATTTAATTATAAAGTCTCTAATACATTATTGGAAGTTCATTGTAAAAACATTTGTGCATGGCACTTAAAAGAACACATGCAACATTGAGAATATTGCATAGAAACTTGGATTATAAAAATTATATTAATAGATTTATATTAATACTTATTAGATGAAGCTTTATCACATGACATTAGTGACTCCATCATGAGATGGCCAACAATCTACCATTCAAGAACTGTTACAACAAAACAGACTTGTATATCAGTGCAAATTACTTCAAGGATATACAATGATGCAAATAGAGAAAAATAACAAATATAAGATACTATTTTAGTTAATAGAAGATATTCTATAATAAAAACTGTTGTATTTGGATTGCATAGTTTAAAGATTAGTAACCTTTGTTATTGAATAAATCAGCTTCAAAAATGCTAATAACAAGTCTTGTCTGACCTGACACAATCTCTGACTAATTCTGCCTAAAAATTTCACCTTACATACCCTCTCAAACTGAAAGAGATAGTCTTCTCACTCCTGTTTATCTTTTTCAAAAGTGACAAAATTAAAATGTTCCATATGTTCAATGTTAACTCAGAACATTCTTCAATATTTTAATTTTTGAAGTTAGACTATTTACAAAAATGTTCCATATGTCTTACCAGTTATTCTTCCTCTGTAAGCCTAACATTTCTTGTCATTTTTACAATTGAGCCAAAACACTGGTTCTTAGTCCAACCTTGATCCTTGTTGCCAAATATGTAACAAATGACAATTAAAAATAAGACAATAATCTTTATTACCAGTTTTATGTGAACAAGGTCACTGTTGGTCCCTGTTTTTTACACCACAACTCACACCATAGCACCTTCCTTCAGATCATTTTCTATAGAACTTTTATTATGCAGTCAAATCAATTTTAAGAACTCAACAGGGAGTACAGTTTCAAGGTTTTGGAATCAATTTGACTTCAACTGTAGAAACTTTAAACACGAAAGTTGACTCTATGAGAATCTGTTGTCTCTCTTAAGAGAGCTCAAGACATCAGTCATAGTGTATTTCACGTGTCCATGTCCATAATGAAGAATGTCTGCTTAAGAGAGATTAATTGTAATAAAATTACAAAATTTTTTTATACTGTGTCTTGAAAATTGCTCATTATGGGAAGGAGTTTGCTTTAGAGAGGGCCCATTGAGAGAGTTTTACTGAATTTAAGGAAATTTTTCAAGATTTCCCTTGTGCAAAAAGAAACAAAGTAAGGAAGTTAAATAAATCTATACTTATTGACAAAAAATGTTATTCACCAAGAAGGAAGCATTGGAATTGAATGAAACTTTATTAGTGCCAATATAACGACAATGATAAGAGATTATAATATCACAGCAAAGCTGATATTGTCCATGAAACAAAAGTTTTTAATTCATAAATATCATAATTACAACAGTAAACAGTATATAAATATCAACAACTCATAGCCCGAGTAGTAAATACATCACCAAACGATCGCCTAAATATCGCCGGGCCAGTTCTTTTATTCCAGAAGATTCTAAATTTATTTATTGATTTATTTATTTAATTATTAATTTACTTAAGAGATGGCGCCTAACGTCTACCTCTAGTGTCAAATTACTTTATTCCAATCATTTAATTAGCCGTATTATAGCCTGATATTTAGGCGATCGTTTGGTGATGTATNTAATCCGCATAAAAAGAGACCTTACAGTATTTCATATTACAGTTTTAATAAATAATTTTATAGAATGTTTACATAGTATGATAAATATTCATAATAATACAAAATTATGTATTCACTTAATTTTAATGTATTTCAGATTGTGATGTTAGATGAACCAACATCTGGGATGGATCCTTTTGCACGTAGGTTTATTTGGGATCTTCTCCTGGAGGAGAAAAAAACACGTACCATATTACTAACAACACATTTTATGGAAGAAGCTGATATTCTTGGTGATAGGATTGCTATAATGGCAAATGGTGAAATTAAATGTTGTGGAACTTCTCTTTTTCTAAAAGGAAAGTTTGGTAAGCTGATAAATATTGTAATTGATATAATTTAAAATTTATTCTTTTTTTTTCAAGGGTTAATCATTTAATTTATAGAATTGTTCTCACTTTTTTCTCTTGTGCAAATATTTGGGAAAATAGGTTGGTAGTGTCCTATTTAAAATCTTGTGATCAACCTCTGTAGGTACTGATTAGTTCCTATTAGTCTTGAGTTTGACAAAAATATACTGCAAAAACCTAACAAATCAGTGAGAAAATTATACACAAAGTGCAAATGTTTTTGCCTGTGTTAAATGGGCATCATTGGGCAATAAAGTGCTGAGAAGACACGGGATAACCAAACATATCTGTAGGGGGAAGGGGTATGTGATGTAAGAAGAAAGGAGAGGATTTATATTTTGTAGAAAGATTTCCAGGCATTGGAGAAGGAGTCAATGTCGCAATAGTTTATGGCAGGTGGTCTTGTAAATTTTGACTTGTTCTAGATGTTTAAGTAGATGTGGTTTAGATTTGTAATGTAGGAGGTCTGTCTCTTGGAAGTCCACCTGGATGCCAGGGTTGGTTATCAACCAACCCCTGCATCCAGGTGGACTTCCAAGTGATATTAGTTCTATGTAATAATACAATATTGTGGCACAGGTAAAGTAGAGAAAAACACAAAACAAAACTAGCATTAGTGCCCAGTATCCACAAAATAACATCAGGAAAATATTGTTTAGCAAACCTAGACAATGGCAACACTGTCTTCATACAATATTGCTGCTCCAGAAATGTTCAGCTTTAACTTGCCAATGAACTGGTCTAGATAGACAAAAAAAAAAAATTGAAAGATTCCAATTTGCATTGACACTCAACCAAATGGCCAAAGAACAGTCAAACACATTAGTTTATCCAAGGAGAGAAAGCAGACAAAATACTCCTAACTTTCAGACTCACAGAATTTTTGACATAGTTATAAATAGATTTGACAAATATTCCACACCTAAAACAAAAATCATCTATGAAAGAGCATGGCTTCACTTGTGGCTTTACTGGGCAAATCTGCTTGCAACTTTATAACAGTACTACACAACTTTGCTGAAAGCTGCAACTATGGAAACCCAAGAGAGGAATTCATCTGGAATAGAATCATTGTTGGCATGGTAGACAAAAAATTCAAGCTTGACAAAGCTTTACTTGATGATAAACTCACATTAGAGAAAGCATCAAAAATAGTCATGCATTCTGAGGAGAGGAAAAACAACTAAATGAAATGAACTAGCCAAGCATGAATTGTATGTCATCTGTGGGTATGAAAAATGTTTTTCACAGAAAGTAGTTTGGTTCAAAAAGTACCCTTGATTATCTTATGGTATACTCGACACATAAAAGTCTTTCTGAAGTCAAGGCAAGACATGGCAGGGAAGTGTTTTAGTGTGGAGGAGAGAAGAGCAAATGATGCCTAAGCACAGCAAAAAATACCACCGGTTACCAATGCAAGAGGAAAGGCCATTTTTCAAAATATTGCATGCTCAAAAAAAGCCTCTATTTGGTAAAAGGACAACTTGGATGGTTTTGTGCTAAACACAGGCCTAATTGATAAGGTTTCTATTGGGATGTTTATTTTCTGAACTAATTTAACAATTCCTTTAGGTTAATTTTTCCCCCAGTTTGTGCCCAAAACTTCGTGGGCTCACAACACTAAAGGTGCACAACCAAGAAGAAACTATATTCTCACTATGTCAAAAATCAGTATGCCAAACTATCTATTATATATACAACTTACACCAACCCCCACTAGGGAAAGACAATGTCACAAATCTGGAGTTGGTACAACAAATTGGAGTAATCTCAGGAGCAAATAGTATTGCCAAAGATGTAAAAAAGGAATTCAATGCACTATTACAAGGTATTGGTAGGATCCTTGGAGAATACAAGCTGCAAATCAAACCCAATACTGAACCATTTTCTATTAGTTTACCCCATAGAGTTCACATTCCTTGTTCCTTAGCATACAAGGTCAAAGGAGACTTGAAATCAAATTCAAACAACACTTCAAGTTGGTGTACTACACTAGACTCTTCTAATCTGGCCATTCCTTGCATAGAAGGATGACAGATTAAAAAGAGTGCCAGATTACTGAGATTATGCAGGCTCAAAGTCTATCTAAAGGCAATGAATAAATGAATGACATGACCTAGTGCCCTTTGATATTGATTTTTTTTTGGAGGCAGGCAGACAGGCAAATAATAAGGTGCACTAACATGCAATATTGTGCACAGACATAAAACCCAAGTAAACAAGAAAATAGAATGAGTGACATGAACATTTTCACAGGAAGGGAAGCTCGTATCCAATTACTCTGGGGCAGTGGTTGGCAACCCAAATGCATTGGTGTGCCACAAAACATGTAATTGAAAATATTGGACACTATGCGTGCCACTAAAATAAAATTATAAAATTTATTGCACATTAACACATTTTTATTTAACTATAAAATACACACTATGATATTATTACAAAATTACAATATTTAAACAATAGCAACTCCCTTGTGGTTCAATTTTAGAAACTAACACATCAATATTTGGTTCATAGTTTGAAGTTTTTAATTTTATGCACAATTGGCATGCCACTCAAAATTCTTTCACATCTCACTAGGTGGCACATGTGGAATAGGTTGCCAACCGCTGCTCTAGGGTAAGCTGGGTAATTGAGAAGCCAGGTGATTAAGGGCTAAATCAGTAAGACAGTATTGAAATTTGTAAAAATAAATATAATTTTAGTTGATTTAAGAGTCCAGTGATCCATTATTTTTGTATTAATTACTAGAAAACTATTCTATATATATTGTTTAAATTTTAAATGATAGTTTATTTAATATATTTAAATTTAGAGATTTATTTAAATTTAAACTATAGATATGGAGCTTGTATTCTTCAAGGATCTTACCAATACCTTGTAATAATGCATTGAATTCCTTTTTTACATCTTTGGCAATAATCTCTAAATTTAGAGATTTAGAGATTTATTTAAATTTAAACTATAGATATATTTAGGTATTTCTATAATCTCAAATGATTAATAATAATATCAAAAACATTTTTAAATATAACATTTTATGAAAAATGATTAGTTAAACTACCATATTTATCAAAATTTTGTTTTTGGCCTTTTAAAATCAAGAATTCATTAAAATATATCTTAATTTCAGGTGGAGGATATAATTTAACTGTAGTAAAAGAACCAAACTGTATTTCTGAGAAAATATGCAATTTAGTTTATGAAACTGTTCCAGATTCTGAACTGAAAATCAGTACTGCAGCCGAACTTAAATTTTGCTTACCTCGTAAAAGTGGAATGAATTTTGAAAAACTTTTTAATGAACTTGAAAAAAATAAAAAAGAACTTAATATATCAAGTTATGGTGCTTCAATTACAACTATGGAAGAAGTTTTTCTCAAGTATGTAATAGAAAAGTATCTTTTCTATGCTTAGATTTTAAGATACAGTGGATGATCGGTTTACAAACATAATCCGTTCCTAGACTTTGTTCGCTATCCGAATTGTTCGTTAACCGATTATCGATTTACCATAGGTTTTGATGGGAATTTAATTAATTTGTTCTAAAGACCCCAAAAATAAAAAATATATACTTTCTTACTACGTTTATTTATATGTAATAATGAAAATACATTCATAAACAGTCTTGCATTTTTATTAGTCATGTTTTTTCCATTTTAAAGGGTTAAAGAATCTGTCTAATGTTGATTGCTTTTCTCTCTTCTTCAGGATTTTTCAGAAGTAATTAATAGCATTGCGATTGTAGAAATCCCCAAGCCTCAACCTGGTTTGGATGCCATTCTAAGACCGTTGTTCAGATATCCTCCCACTTCTTCAAAAGATCTTTAATAGCAGATATCAACATTAATCCTCTTTTTCAGAAGAAAACATATCTCGCCGAGTTTCTTGGCGTTCTTCTGTCGTCAGATCCATTTCAGGTTCCATTATGAACTCTTCAATGCTCTTTATTTCTCAGATGTGATTTTTGTTACTCCTTTAGCTGCTTGAGTCTTCTTGATTATACAGTATCTTTCTTAAATAATATTGAACTGCGGCCTACTGTAGACCTGTTCAAGCCATACTGCCCAGCAACATTAGGCATCTTCTGTCCACTCTCTACCTTTGCTATTATACTCTCACCTTTCAAAAAGAAAAAACAGATGCAAAACTTAACAAGTATCTCTTCGACAGTCTCTCAAATACATAAAAGAATTGTTTTTGTCAGAAAAATAAAAGGCTGGAATTACAAGGGAGAGTTTCAAAGTTCGGAGGAATACTATCCGATCGGTATATACCGGTTTGAGCGTTGATATCGACTCCTGCACTCCAAAAAGTTTCAAATTGTTGCTTGAAGACAAGGGAAGACCAATCGGTATTCATTAGTTTATGTCACTTCTTCTGTGTTTGTTCTGTGGGGTGTTTGTTATCCGATTTGTTCATTAACCGATCACCCACTATATATCAAATTATTCTTAAATTCATAAAATTATGCATTAATTAACTATAGGAAATTTAATTTAGTACCTGAAATTACATATATACATATATAAAATAATAAAATAAACAATAATATACAGAATAAAGCTAAATCAATATTAATACTTTGATACAGTTTATTAACAAGAATTATCTGTAGAACAAATTTTAATTTAGTTTAGTGAAATGTTCAGAAAAAATTTTTATTAGTAAATAATGTTTCAAGTTCAAATTATTTTGTTTCTGCTTTACAAGAGTTTCTGTAATGTGGTTTCTTGTATATTAATATCAATGATTATTTAACTAATTTTGTAAGTATTAAGTGTAATTAAAAAATAAAAAGTTAGTAGATTTATAGTATTTTTAATTTGAGTAAACTATTTACTATAATGAAGAGATCCTAAATTTGAACAAAATGATAAAAGCCATAAATACAGCAATAATATCTATTCATTGAAAATTATCACTATATTTCTTTAAAATGTCAACAAATTAAAAAATATCATATTTTCTTTTTTCATCATATTTGCCTTTCTCTATCATTTACTTCAAGTTTAAATGGATATACTGAAATATTTATAATACAGACATTTACTAATTTTTATATCAGTGATACAAATTTGTATTAAATATGAATGAAGTAAAGTGTAAATTATATTTTAGATATGTATAGTAAATATGTAAATGTAGTGAAGACTTCACATAAAACCATAAAATAAACTTTTAATAAAACAGGTATTGTAACCATGGAATCTGTCTCAGTGCCTGTCATACCCATGTTATCCTTGCCCCTCTGTTTGCCTGAATTGGAACCATTCCTATCGTCAACCTCACAATTACAACTACACATTAGATGCAATTGTGCCTTTTTTTTCATTCAAGCCTTTTTTTTTTGTCATTTGTTTGAATAAAAGTTGTGTCTTATATGCCATAAAACACAGTACATTTATTACTGTAGTTTGAATTTCCTGTTGAAAAGATGAAAATATCAAACTAAAGAACTTGCTAGAATCTCAAACATATTAACTTGTACACAACAACTTTTAACGATATTCATTCTTCAAAATAAAAAATGAAATAAAACAGAAATTATAAGTTTAGTAAAGAAAATTTTTAACAATGAAATTTTGATGTTGCACACATGTATACAAAATTCTGGGTTCCTGAATAGTACTAAACATTGAAACTATGTGGAAATTCTTATTTACTTCAATTAAATTGCATGTGTTTTATCAAGTGCATTCAGTTAGAAATGTTGATCATAAAACAGTTGTAAAAGTTTAATTTTATACTTTTATAGTTAATTTATTTTAGATTCAAATTTAAAAGAACATCATTGTTATCATTAGTTGTAAATGAGTTAAAATTTGTTTTATACAGAGACTTTTATTATATATCTTTGAAAATATTGTTGATGAATAAATAGCATAATGATTTTTAATTAAAAATAATTATTTTTATTTTTATTAGTTTGTATATTTAATTAAGTACTTATGTAACCTGAATTAATTTGATTACAGAGTTGATGAATACTCTTCAATAGGAATAAATCCTTTTTTAAAAGAAGAATCAAAACTGAAAATCAATTATTTGGCAAATACCTTATATGAAGATAAAAATACTGCATGTATTGGTAATTTTAATGTTATAAATTATTTGTTTAAAGTAAACTAGTTAAATTAAAAAATTTGTAATTTTAAAATTCAATATACCAAAATTTTATAGAAAAAAGAAAATTTATTTAACATTATATTTTCAAGCATATACCCGTATTAGCCCAAATATAACGCGACCCCGAATTTAACGCGACTCTAAAATTTTCATAAAGATATTTAGAAAAAAAATAATACTCATAAAAGAATTCAAAGAAAGTAAAATTCAATCAGATAAGCATTTATTTATGTAATTACAGTAGAGCGTCGTTTATCCGAATCAATTGGGGACTGGGGTGGTTCGGATAACTTATTTTTCGGATAACGAATCATGTACGAAAAAATATATTAATTTATCCCATGTTGAAATTTTTCTCCGTTGCGTGTCGCTTCGCGTTGAATTTTCGTCGATGTTAAGCCTAACGAAGACTATTGTATCGTTAAAAATTATTTTTTTATTTTGTACAAACAAAATAAATATATTGAAAAATATAAAAACAATAAAAAATTATACTTCAGATGTTAATTTAGTATCAAAAACGTAAAATATTTGAGTAACCCAAGAAATAGCCGAAGATTGCAGCGCCATAGCACTAGCGAAAATTTAAATTTGCCGACTGGAATGCTTTCAGATAACAGACGTTTCGGATAACCAGATTTTGGATAAACGACGCTCTACTGTATAGCTAATAACACAGGCAACCTCTGTAGGAAAACGTCCTTGTTTATATTACATTCCATTACTTAAACCCCAAATTTAGCGTGAGTCGATTTTTTAACGGAAAATAAATGGTCGAAAAATATTGAGTTATATTCGGGCTAATACGGTAATCCATGGGCCATATGTTGACATATACTTCGAAATTGCGTAAGTTATCTGCCAATTTCAAATTGCAATCATGAAGGTTCAATGTCTGCTTTTGTAGAACAGACTATAAATATCTTCATTGTAACAATTTTCTACAGAGTATGTGTGGATTATACATTGCTGTGGGTTATATACATGAAAATATGGTAGTTATAAAATAAAAATGTGTACACTTATAACATATTATTTACTCATCTTTCTCATTTTCCCTCTCTCTGTTTTCTGTCTATCTTACTATCAAGCTACCTATTTTCTTTTATAAATCGTAAGTTTTGTTAGAATTAATGATTGAAATTATTGTTAAATATTGTATAATATTGATACATACATCGCATCGCGTTGCAATGATGTTTGTAAATGTTCTTCCTATTGTGTAATAAAAGCTTGGTGGCACTGTTGACTTTTTTGGGAACTGTTGGTGATGGTGACCTTGTTTTACTCTCCCCTTTTTAACACTGACCTTCCTTGAGTCAAATAGAAATATTGTCTTTTGTGCAATCTTTGTTCCTTTGTCACGTAACCAATTATGCAAGTCTAACCAGTTTTCCTAATCTCCAAACAGCAACATCTAGTCTAACAAGTTTATTTGATATTTTGATTAACTTGAACTATGGTAATTCTGATTAGTCATTTGAGTATTCTAGATCATAAAAACATCAAGACTATTTTTAGAGTACACAGATTTAAAACAAAAATGATTTTAGTAACTTCTAACTAAATAATTTTTAAATACCAAATGGTTTAAGTTTCAGTGAAGTTTCTAGATATAATTTTTAAAGGAATGTTTTAAAAGTTATTAAAGTTATATCACTTTTTTGGTATTGACATTTAATTTTCTGAAATCATTCTAACAATAAAATTTAAATCATTATTTATGACAATTTTATCCTTAATAAATATCAAATAATTTTTTTTTTCTGGATTACATAAAGTTTTTAACAATGTAAAATAATTACTTAAAATCTTAAAGATTCAAATAATTTTTTTTTAAAACATTATTGCTATTGATATTTCTTTAATTATTTTTATTTTCAGATATTTCAGTATCAAAATATAATGTAAAATATATGCTCTACATGCAACAACTAAGAGCGCTGTTTTTAAAGAAAATATTGAACACATTTCGAAATAAATGGATTACGGCTACTCAACTTTTCATCCCTGTTTTAATGATTATTGCAACAATTTCAATTATTAAATATATTCCTGATATAACTCATGCACCACCACTTGAACTAACATTGAAAAATTTTGGAAGAACTTACATACCGTATTCTGTAAATTGTTCAAACAAACTTATTGAAGTTATTGCCAACAATTACCAGATAATTCTAAGTAAAGAAAATAATGTATACAAAATTGACACCAATCTGATGGATTATTTATTAAATGTCGCCAATACAGATTTAAGTAATTTCACTCTTCACTTCATTATAGCAGCTGAATTTTATTGTGATCAAAATTCAGATATTATTAATGTAACAGCATTATTTAATAATCAAGCATACCATTCACCAGCAATATCTCTATCAGCATTACAAAATGCCATACTGGTTAGTACACTTGGTAGTTCTCACTATCATATTACAACAATAAATCATCCATTACCAAGAACTCTAAGTGAAAAGGTAAAAATTCTTAGTTTGAAAAATTTATGTTTATTATTATTTAATGTATGGAAAAGCCTAAATTAGATTTCTGGTCATTATTATAAAAGATTTTTAATAAATTTAATAAATACAGAGTGATCAAATGAAAAGTTTACTTGTGAAGGCTAGATTTGGCATTGCCATGGCTGTCCTTGTTACTATGCTGCTACATGTTATGAAAAAACATTTAAATTTCAAACATTTATTTACTGTAGACTCAAGGGAGAAATTTGAAAGTGTAAATAAATTAATTAATAAATAAAAATATTCACTTATACTAAAGAAATTGCTCAAAGTGATTACTCCTTGCTGCTCAAACGTGACTTGCAACCTTTGTAAGCATATAATTAAAATTCACCTGAAGAAAAAACAAAGTTTTCATAATTCATCCATTTTCACACCACAGGAACAACAACTGTATTTGGCAAAGTCGATTTTTTATTATAGACTCTTCACTGCTTCAATATGCCAGAGGGATTTTATACAATTTTTAGCATATTGAGATAAAAGGTTAACCTGTTGGTCAGTCAGGCATACTTTTTGTGATTAAATTTTTCATTTGATTGCCATGTATAATCATATACATTTTTTAGTTATTTGTAATAATGCTATTTTATAATTTATATTTTACAGACTGTCAGTATTAATGAATATAATACAGACGCTTTTCAATACACACAAAACACCATTTTTGGTTTATCATTTGTTATGGCAAGTTTTGTAATTTTTGTAATAAAAGAAAATTCAAGTAAAGCAAAACATTTACAGATAATAAGTGGTGTAAACAGATTTATATTCTGGTTTTCTACATTTATCTGGGATCTTTTAAATTACATTATGTGTGGGATTTTTACACTATTGAGTTATATTATATTTAATATTGAAGCATTTTATTCATTAGAAACACAAGGTATTTATAAAAATTAATTATGTCTTTTAATCTATTGAATTTAAGTATATTTGTGCTTCTTTCATTTATTACTTTATAAATTTATTTTCATTTATAAATACTTACAAACATTTTTCATTTTAATTAATTTGATAAAGCAAATTGCAAAATTAATAAAAGAAAAAGAATTAAATATGTGTGAAAGATTTAATAATTGAAGTTCCAGTTTGTAACAACAAAAATATTTTTTAATACTAGAGAGGTTGAGGCAGACGTTTTAAACATGTAAACGTGTAGGACGGACGTTCGGTGCCGCTTTCCCGTAAGCCTAGAAGTTTGACGATGGTGTTTGGAATGTCGAGCGTGATTCCACCGACTATCCAAACACCATTGTCAAACTTTTAGGCTTACGGGAAAGCGGCGCCGAACGTC
>NW_019384318.1:349571-352915 GCF_000671375.1 Centruroides sculpturatus
AAAACGATAAAATATATATTAAATTTTGATACAAAGAATTATTTTCCTTACTTGTTAATTTACTCTATAAATAATTTATAATGTAATAATGATGTTAAAAAATTACTTATTGATAAACAAATTCATCAAAAAAGAAAGACGTTAAACACATTTTATCATATTTAATGTGTTTAATATTGCTTATTAGTTCATTTTGATTAATAATAATAAAATTTCGTACTAGGTAAAATAAACTAAGAGTTCAAAAACTCTAAAAGAAAAATTGCATTATCATTAAGCAGTTGCTCACTTGTTTTGTTGTATATTTCATGAATCTTGGCAGGGCTGCTGTGATGCATGACAGCAATAATGAGTCTGTGTTAGTATGTGAAAGATACAGGCTAAATGAAGTTAACACAAGCATAATTACCTCTCAGGTTGCCAACATATATATACTGCCTTTAATACTCTACAGTCTCTTTTAGGTAATGTGCAGCTTCCAGGCAAGATTTGTGAAATAACCTGTAGTCTATTTCTAGTTACTTCTTTAAATTATTACATGGAAAGGGGGGGCGCTTCAGACCTTCGACCAAGATGGCGCAAATTGCGTTGGAGTATCTTTGGTGTGCCAAAAAATTAAATCAATTGTTAACTTGGTGGTTATTGTTGAACTATTTATGGTTAGTAATTAGATTAAAATTAATAATGGCAGGAGTAGAACAAAATCCAGGGCCGTTATCTCATTCACCGACAAAGAGAGGACGACCTCCATTGACACGAAGTACAAGTGCCGTTAAGGTGTCCAAGGATGCATGTGTAGATACAATGCTCCAACGTCAACCAACTACACTTAAGGAGATGGAAAAGCTGAGGAAAAAAGCTGAAATAGAGAGGGAGAAGGATGAAGAAACAAGGTTAGAAAATTTTTCCGAATTGGTAGAGACAGAAGACAATTCGTCATGTATTACTCTACAACAGGGGTGGCCAAAACGTGGCGCATGCGCCAAACTTGGCGCCAAAATAAAAACATAAATCCATTACAATAATATAATATTCTGTATATTGTTATTGAAGTATTTATTTAATGATGAGAAGCACAAATTTAGAAAAAATTTATTCAGATTTTTTTATTTATTCTTATTTACAAAACTTTTTGAATCTCTTCATATTGTTTAAGATGAATTCAAAGCATGAAATGTAGAGAAATTTTCGATTTGAACTGTAGTTTGTGGGAATAATAAATTTAAAGAGAAATAACACTTCCTATTAATCAGATCCTTTGTTTAGGTATTATAGATAAATCATGTTAATTCTACAAGAATAACAAAAATTAAATTACATTTTTTCATAATGATAAATTTATATTCTTGTAACTGCTAATATGATGAAAGCTGCAACTATGGAAACCCAAGAGAGGAATTCATCTGGAATAGAATCATTGTTGGCATGGTAGACAAAAAATTCAAGCTTGACAAAGCTTTACTTGATGATAAACTCACATTAGAGAAAGCATCAAAAATAGTCATGCATTCTGAGGAGAGGAAAAACAACTAAATGAAATGAACTAGCCAAGCATGAATTGTATGTCATCTGTGGGTATGAAAAATGTTTTTCACAGAAAGTAGTTTGGTTCAAAAAGTACCCTTGATTATCTTATGGTATACTCGACACATAAAAGTCTTTCTGAAGTCAAGGCAAGACATGGCAGGGAAGTGTTTTAGTGTGGAGGAGAGAAGAGCAAATGATGCCTAAGCGCAGCAAAAAATACCACCGGTTACCAATGCAAGAGGAAAGGCCATTTTTCAAAATATTGCATGCTCAAAAAAAGCCTCTATTTGGTAAAAGGACAACTTGGATGGTTTTGTGCTAAACACAGGCCTAATTGATAAGGTTTCTATTGGGATGTTTATTTTCTGAACTAATTTAACAATTCCTTTAGGTTAATTTTTCCCCCAGTTTGTGCCCAAAACTTCGTGGGCTCACAACACTAAAGGTGCACAACCAAGAAGAAACTATATTCTCACTATGTCAAAAATCAGTATGCCAAACTATCTATTATATATACAACTTACACCAACCCCCACTAGGGAAAGACAATGTCACAAATCTGGAGTTGGTACAACAAATTGGAGTAATCTCAGGAGCAAATAGTATTGCCAAAGATGTAAAAAAGGAATTCAATGCACTATTACAAGGTATTGGTAGGATTTTTGGAGAATACAAGCTGCAAATCAAACCCAATACTGAACCATTTTCTATTAGTTTACCCCATAGAGTTCACATTCCTTGTTCCTTAGCATACAAGGTCAAAGGAGACTTGAAATCAAATTCAAACAACACTTCAAGTTGGTGTACTACACTAGACTCTTCTAATCTGGCCATTCCTTGCATAGAAGGATGACAGATTAAAAAGAGTGCCAGATTACTGAGATTATGCAGGCTCAAAGTCTATCTAAAGGCAATGAATAAATGAATGACATGACCTAGTGCCCTTTGATATTGATTTTTTTTTGGAGGCAGGCAGACAGGCAAATAATAAGGTGCACTAACATGCAATATTGTGCACAGACATAAAACCCAAGTAAACAAGAAAATAGAATGAGTGACATGAACATTTTCACAGGAAGGGAAGCTCGTATCCAATTACTCTGGGGCAGTGGTTGGCAACCCAAATGCATTGGTGTGNAGACCCATTGCAATACTATCAACTTTAAGGAAGGTTTTTACAGCTATTCTCGCAAAAAGATTTAATCAATGGCTAGAAGAAAAACAGTTGACGTCTGATACTCAATTTGCTTTCGCTAAAAACGGTGGTACAGAAATAGCCATTTTTATATTGATATCAATTATTCAAATTCAGTTATCTAGAAAAAGGCATAAAGTTTACGCTGCTTTTTTAGATCTGGAGAAAGCCTTTGACTCAGTTTCAATAGAATTAATAAGTGAAAAACTAGGAAAAAATGGAGCAGATATCTTATTCATAAAATTTTTATTTGGTCATTATCATGTTAATATAAAATCTGGCAATACTGTCTTCTCCCCCATAGATATTTTTGGGGGTCTGTTACAAGGTGACCCATTATCGCCATTTTTGTTTAACTTTTTCATATTTGATATAAATAAACAATTTGATAAAGCAGAGGATGGAATAAGAATTGGAAATTGTGTAATCCACTCAATACAATATGCAGATGATATTGTTTTACTTTCAAATACAAAAATTGGTCTACAGAGAAAAATTAATTTAATGCAGAAGTACTTTACACAACTTGGGATGAAAATTAATCCAAGCAAAACATATATTCAAATTTTCAGGAGAGGAGGAAGACTGGCGAAACAAGACCATAATTTTTACCTTTTAAATG
>NW_019384318.1:354917-385211 GCF_000671375.1 Centruroides sculpturatus
GAGCCTTTTGAGCCCATGATTGCTTAATGTTGTCTATGCTTTTTATATGTTGTGTCATGTCTGTATGTTGTGAGTGTAAGTTTAATGGTGTGTTATTTGAGTCTGCTAGAGTTACTGCTTTATGTAACTGTGATGTTTCTTGTTTCTTGTAGAAAAACTCTCGCAGTGACTGTATTTGTTTGTAGTGAAGGTTAACTATGTCAATCAGGCCACGTCCGCCTTCTTTACGTGGAAGGGTTAATCTTTCTATGGCGGATTTAGGATGATGTTGTTTATGCTTAGTAAGTGTTGTTCTTGTTCTCCTTTGGAGTTGCTTTATTATTATTATTATTATTATTATTATTATTATTACATGGAAAAATTATTTTTAATTTAAATTAAATAATTATCTCAATAACCAACTGGTGGAGAAACATGAGGCTTATCAAACTGTAATGGAGCCAAGGAAATCACATCAAAAAAAGAAAAACTAATTTTATTTGTGGGATACATTTCAGTCTTCACTAGAATGCATTCTACAAATAAAAGCCTCTTTTTTTTTATGTGATCTCAATTTTTTTGGTTTCATTACAGTTTGATAAGCCTCATATATCTCTACCAATTGGTTATTGAGATAATTATATAATTTAATTTATTAGAGGCAAAAAGCTTACAACTATATTTTTAGTTTGTTTTTTTGCTTTATGATGATATATTTTGTATGTATTTTACAGCTGCATTATTTTTACTTTACACTATTCATGGAGTTGCAGTCATACCATTAATATACTGCCTTTCTTTTTTATTTGAAGTTCCATCTAGAGCATTTATTATTCTCAGCATTTCATATATGTTTGTTGGTAAGTTTGTTGTATCTTTATCATTTGATTCTTTTTTATAGTTTATTTATTGATATTGTTTGGAATATCTATTATTATTTAATATGAGTTGAAGTTCAAATAATAATGATTTCATTTAATGTTAATAGATATTATTTTGCTATCGACTGACATAAATTTTCATTACTTAATTAAAATATTCATCTATGTAGTTCATATTAATTGACAATATTTAAATTATATCTATTTATATAAAAAGAAATCAATTAAATAATAATTATATATGAAAGAACATATTGAATAAGAACTATATTAGCTGCTAATTTTTAAATTTGATATAACAAAAGAAATACATTTATGAAATTGTATTGAACATATTTTACATTATTTATTTCTGGTGCTTGAAATATATGATGTAAATTCTAAATTTCTATGCTATAAAAAATTAATTGCTTATAGCTATTATGTAGCTTAACTAGTAATTTCAAATAGAATTTAATAAGTTTACATTATAAAGAATGAGTATAGATATTAAGGGTGTTTACAAACTACAAGTTAAGAATATGAAAATTAATTTATTCTGAAAGTTGTGGGGTTACAAAATGAACAATGCATGTAAAAATACTGCTCAAATATTTTGCTTTGTTTTTTTTTAATTTGTCATTTTAACAAAATTAAATCTGTTTCATAGTCTGCTGTCTTTTGAACTTTTGTTTTCATACATTTCTAAAGGTTGTGGAAGTTCTCAGAGTTATAAATTGGCAAAGCTTGTTTTGTGAAGTTCTTTAGTAGAATTGGTCTTCCACTCTATCATATACAGTGTGCAATTTGAAAAATTTTCAGAGGCATAATCACTCAATTTATGTACAGTGAGCTAACAATAGTATCTCAGTTTATTAATAGGGGTGGCATGGTTGTAGTACTATTGTAATGGGAAAAGAATTAAAGCTAGTTATGTTAAATGATTTTAATTGTTTTTTAAAGTGATTAAACATAATATTAATTAAATTTGTTATGATTTTAGCTGACAACTCAATATTTTTTCATTTTTTTCTCTTTCTGTCCTGTGGATACTAAGAAAACCTTTCTTTTTAATCATACTCAGTTCATGCCTGTGAAGGATGGGGGTCCAACATATCAAAGACAGACTGCTCATGAAAAATTCCAGGGGAATTTCTTGCACTGTTTTAATTCTGGGCCTCCTGAAATGGTAGCTGATGCTTTAACTTCCTCAGCCATCTATTAAGCTTATTCCATACCTATGAATGACAAATGATATAAAATTAACAAAGTAAATTGAAATATTTATAAAACTTTACAACATTTAACTCACAAGAAAGGTGTAGAGGAATCCCCTGTTGAGTTTTGTTTATAGGGTTGAAACAAAACGAAAAAGGACACACGGACAAGTCAGCTCAACATTTAGGGTTTTTAATTAAAATTCGTTAACTCCATTCGAGATATTTACACACACCGTAAATCAACAACACAGTAACACACCTGAATCAACGATACACACGTTTACCTCGTTCCTCCATCTTCCTTAACAATGGGGCTCGCGACACGTGGCGAAGCGGGACGACAAGGACGATGCGTAACAAAGACAAATAACAGAACGTTACTCACGACAAGAGAAAATCTTGGCCGCGAACAAAACATTCGAAGAACCACTGCGTGCCGACGAATCTTCCTTCGATCTTCTCCTAATTGGGCGAGTTAGAGTCCATAGCCACACAGTTCTTATTCCGACGCCAATCCTTTCTCTTTCTTCTTTCTTCAGCACTTCCGTCAAGTCAGGAATCCCAGGAACCAAGAAAAAAGACCTCTACTCCACGTGGGTCCCACCTTATATATCATACAAACCGGAAAAACCGCACGTGACCATCAACCAGCCAATCTGGCTGCCAATCCACAGCTAACTGGGAAAAGGTGGTATCGCAACACCAAACGAAAGGGGTGGAAAAAAAAATAAAACCCGAAACGAAAAACAAAGAAATAGTCACGAAGTGCTACAAAGGTTAGTCAATCCAGAAATTCAGAAAAATATGAAGCATTTTGTGCAAATAGAGTAGTTTATCCATAACACAAAACTATTTTTTTTTTTGTTTGTGCCACATTACAGCTTGAAGGAGCAATATCATCCCATTGAAAAAAATGTTGATTTCTTGTTTTTTTGGAATAACTGCCAGGGAGAGATATCAAAAAAACTTTAAACAAAAGTTACATCTCTTTTTTACATCTATAAAGCTGTGTATATATACAAGTAAATATCAAAAAATTTGTTTTCTGACTTATCCCCATCACTAACCCTTAAGATAGGATGGCCGGATGGCCAAACGGGTCAAGGTGGCAGCGTACCACCCTGGCAGCGGACCTGGGATCAAATCTGGATGGGTCAACAAATTCCTAGGAATTTTTAGGGTGGCCCATCCAGATATGTTGAGCCCCATCCCTCACCATCCAGCTGCCCCATTGTAGGCCAGGCCAAACACCTAATGGGCTTGCTGAAAGAGACCCTCTTAGTGCCCGCAGGGCAGAAAGAGTTTAAAAAAGAAAACCCTCAAAATAGAATTTTTGTACTTATCCTTCAAACAGCTACATGCAATATCTTATTTATTTATTTAGCTGATATGTGCATTGTGAGCCAAAAACACATATCAGCTAAAAAAGAATAAATAAAGGATGAAAAGCTGCCTAGTGTCTGATTGATTGCACTTTATCGTGCTTGTGAAACAAAGACATAGAATGACACAGTTTCGAATTAGTAAAGAATCTTGAATGATATCAATTGATATTTCTATTAAGATAATATGCCTTTTATACAACAAATATAATTGATAATCGCTAAATATGATAAAAGAATATCTTTACATTAAAAAAAATATATAATCACTTACAGTAATATCATCAGTTTGGAAGATATTATTAGGCTGCAATTTAAAAATATTGTAGAGCTATAAATTCTTCATTGTCATCTGTCTATCTGTCTCTTTCCATAATCTTGAGAATAGAGTTAGATGGATGAAATCCGAGACCAGATATGGAAAGCTTAGGGGGCATGAGATCCCATTAACTGTATATGAACTTCCAGTGCAAACTGAAAGTTCATATACATTATTTCAATTAAAAATTTTTTATGTTATTTCAATTTAAAATTTTTCTCTGTAATGGTTTAGATAGATGACGGCATGACTCTGTTGCTAACAGGAAAAGTATTACGTACAGGGCAAGACACTACTAATTTGAGGTAGAGAGTATATATTTTAAATTAAATAAATTTAATAAATATGATTAAAAATTGCAGCCTGACATTGTGATTATGTTATAATAGATAATTGCTCGTTGTAATTAGGATTTAGTCAAATTATTTCAATAGGATACAAATCACATTCCCAAAGCTTTTATTGTGTTAATAATAAAGTTTGCCAATTGAAAAATTGTTTATAAACTGATTTTTAAAAAAATTTTTTCTACTCTGTGGGCACTAAGAGAACCTCTTTTTACAAGTTCATTATGGGTTTAGCCAGGCTCACAATGGGGTGGCTGAGTGGTGAAGGACAGGGCTCCACATATCTGAATGGACCCATTCAGATTCAATCCCAGGTCCTCAAGAGTGATAGACTGTCACTTTAACCATCTATAAACTGATTTAAAAGCAAAATAATTTTTATTCAGATTTTTTTTCACTTTTCATACTTTTTAAGTTCTATTCTTCAAAAAACAAGGAAAAAACAAATTTTTTAGGTTGTTAGTATTACAGACATGATTTTAAAGGTGCTACGTCCTCAAATATTATGCTTTCAATAACGAATGTCCTAGCTGATAACTTGGATGAGGAGGAAAAAAAACAGAAAGAGTNTATATAAATAATTTTTTTTGTATAATTTATTATTACTAATAAAAATAAATGAATATTTCCAGGTAATGCATTAACAATAATTATATCTTTACTGGAAATTCCATTCTTAAATTTCAAAAATATTGCTAGAACTTTAGATACCGTATTTGCTCTTCTCTCGTCGCCATATTGTATGGGACGTTCAATAGGACTTCTTTACAAAAACTATTATTATAATAAAATCTGTGATATACCTATTGTAGATATTGTTTGTCAAAATGAAAGTAGCCTTATTTTTGAAGAAGTGAAATCTTGTTGCAAAGGTAAGAGAAAAATTTGTAATAATTTTAGAAAAAATTTAAATGTTCTGAGCAATTTTTATAATATGAAACTTTATAATCATGTTTCAAATGTGTTTTGATTAACATTAAAAATAATAGCATGTTCTTGTTATTATTTTAACATATATAAGTGTGTGTGTGTGTGTGTGTCAAAACTTGGTTTTTGAACTTACTTCATTCCTAAAAGTTGTTCAAAAACTGATTTTTTTCTCGAACCACAACAAATTATCCCATAAGAAACAATATAAAATGGATTAATCTGTTCCTGACCACCAAAATATAGCCTTTTTTTTTTTTTTACCTTTTTAGCTGTATTTCATGCATAAAAATCCCTACAAATGCTATTTTATATTATCTATATCTATATTCATTTTATATACATATTAAAAGCAAAAGGTTCTGTCACTGCCAATCAAAACCAAAACCATTGCTTTACAAAAAGTGCTATAAATAGAGACTTGACTCTGCCTCAAAAAAATATAACCAAATCAATCAAGACTGGCAATAAGTACTTTATCCACACTTTTCAAAATATGTTTCAATTGCTTTGGATTAAATTTTAATTTAAATTAATTCATTAATTTTGATTTTACTTTTATTTTTAATTTTAGTTTCAGTTTTGGTGTAAAACCAGTTATAATTGGGCTGAAATTTGAAAAAATTGTAGATCTATAAATTTTATTTTCACTGTCTGTCCTTCCTTAACCTCCCAACAGTGGACTAGTGTTGTATGGTTCTACCCCCAGTAATGGAGAATAAACGTGGGAAATTTTTAAAGTATTTTTCCATGTGTTTTTTCTCATTACTGTTTTGGAAAAAGATTTTGTAAACAGTTATGTTTAGTAAAGAAAAGTCTTTTTTTTATTGTTACATAATTCACTTTTTATGGGAATTTTTTTTCTTGATAGTTTTAGGCTTGTTTTTGGCGATACCCCCCAAAAGTATTTGATAACTATAGTCATCCCTCACCACTGCCACACGATCGCCCTTGATGACTATAGTCGTCGTTCACTGCTGAGTGGTTTATTAATACAAGCTATTATTTATTGGGACATTGTCACAATGCCAGGCTGTAATTTTTAATCATTTAATTAAAAAAAATCATGTGACTTCTGGTGTCCAGTACCAGAAGTTTGTATATAGCTAATCAGGGTCTCCAGCACCTAAGCATTCCATATCTGGTATCCATTTTAGTAGTATCTTGCCCCTGTACATCATGTTTCTGTTGATAATAATCAAGCTATGCCAGTCATCTAGCTAACTCTGCTCTGGAGAAGATTTTGAATTGAAATCATGTGACTTTTAGTCCCAACCAGAAGTTTATATATAGTTAATTGGAACCTCTGGCTCCTAAGCTTTCTATATCTGCTCTCAATTTTCATCTGACTCCTTTCTCAAGATTAGTAAGGGATAGACATACAGATGGATGATAGTGGGAAAGTATATGTCTGCAATTTGAAAATTTCAGCCCAATAAGTTTTTCTTACATTGTTGATATTAAGTTGCTTAATTGTTTTTGACTGTTTTATCTTTTAAAGTAATATTTAAAAACCACAAGTAATTAAGATTTATCATGATCAGAATAAGTTTAAATCTCATTTAAATCGATTATTTTACAATTAATCCAATTTTTCTTGGACAGAATAATTGATAAATGTTAATTTACTTTCAAAATTTAAATTGGAAAAATATTTTAAAATGTTTTAATACTATAATTCAATATATCTTGTAAATTATTAGTTGCATAATAAGTTTATTTGGATTGTGGTGTTTCATACTTTTTATAAGCATTATATTGTTTATAGTAATTGATTTAAATAAATAAATTAAATTGTAGTTAGTTGAATTATTTATTCATAAAATTTCAATTCTTAAATCAGGAAAGAAATTGTTACTCATGACAAGTTTGTTACACAATCTGATATTAAAAACATGCATATGAAAAAGAATTAATCATTATTTTTATTTTTACAGACAAATGTATGTCCCCTTCTTTTTGTTTGGATAGAACAGATAATATTTATTTGTGGGAATTACCTGGTCTTGGAAAAAATATTATCTTCCTATGTTTGCATGCCATTTTTAATTTTGCAATGTTGATTTTCATTGAAAAGAAAGGATTTAAAAATTTGAAAAAAATCTATTATATTTTTAAAAAGAAACACGATCCGATTTATCCCCCTCCTTTGACATTAGACGACGACGTAAAAGAAGAGTCTGATCGAATTTTAAATACTGAATTATCAGAGTTACAGAAAACCGACATTGTTATTTTGAAAGAACTGACAAAATTTTATCAACGTTTTTGTGCCGTAAATAAATTAACTCTTGGAATAAAGAGAGGAGAATGTTTTGGATTACTTGGTTTAAATGGAGCCGGTAAAACTACAACATTTCAAATGTTGACTGGTGATGAACCCATATCATCTGGTGATGCTTATTTAGATGGAATCAGCATAAAATCACAAATTTTTAAGGTAAATTATACAATACATTTTACTTTAAAGTTCATAATTTTATCAATTTTTTAAATCTTGCATATCATTATTTGCTGACTTGATAATAATTATCTTGAATATACTGTCAATAGTGTCAATAGTGAATGTATTAGACATGGTTGGATTAACCATTAGGCAAAATAAGTATTTGCTTAGGGCATCAAAGAAAGAGAGCACCACAGAAATTTTTCATTTCCTGGTTTACCATGGACTGTAAGATGCAAAACTGCAAATGATACAGCTGAATCAAGGGTCCCCACAACAAATGAAAAAATTAAAATATTTGCTGGTATCATTTCTCTTGAAAAATAAAATTTTATGTTTCGTTTTATTATTTGATTATATTTTGAATTACATATATGCTATATGGGGGCACCAAAATCTTTTAAGTGCTCATGGCCTCTATAAGTTTTAATCCAGCCCTGGTGGCAGATAATATACTAGTATTGAATAGATTAAAATAGATTGCTCAGAGTTATTCAATCTCTAAATTTTTAACTGTTGAATATGAAAAAGTTCAAATTATAGAGTTATAGAACAGACCAGTTATTCAAAACAACATACATATCAAAATTGCATCTGAAACATTACACAATATAAGATTATTATATCTTTCCAATCTATTATGGCAAAATACAGTCAATGTACAACATGGATATATTCAATATATTATATACTTAGTCATACTTACAACATGGCTTACTCATAATATGGATCAAATTTTTGGACTCTATTGCATGTGTTATATCAGGCCTACAATGTGATCAAAGTAACCAAAATTTTCTAATATAAAAAGTCCATTTACTGTATATCTTCTAAGATATAGTGGCCTCCATGTCTATTTACCAAACTGGCTGACCGACCTGGTGCATATTAGAAACCAGTAACTGTTAGAAACTGGGATCTCTATTAGCTTAAGGTTATGTTCTACAAAAAATGAGGAAACTGAGTAACAAACAAATAAAAATAATACAAATATAGTAAAGGGTAATTAATAACTCCTTTTGTTAATTTAAAAGTAGCAACCTGTAATGTGTGTCAAAAATGTTTGGTTGTGGAAATGTGAGCAGAGAAGCAAGTGGGGAATTCCCAAAGACCAGCTTCTATTCAGAATAATCTTTGCTGTAACCTGGTATGGTTTATGGGCCAGTGACAATTGGAGACTAAATGTCTATTAGAAGATACATGGTAAATTAACTTATTTAAAAAACGCCAATCAACGAAAAGAAAATTAATTTAATCTGGATTAAAAATTACAAGTCTTTCTGATTAATTTATTAATAAATGGCATTATTTTTCATGTTATATTTAATCTTTGTGAACAGATTAGATTACATGTTAACTTGAATTGTTTAAATTATAAATTAAATTTTTTATTTAATGATAACTTAAAATATGTGTAACAAGTTTATCATTAAAATTTTTTAAAAATATGTATATGTTTTTTATTCAATTACATTTATAATAAATGTATTTTTATATTATTAATATTCCTTTAGATTAAACATAGGATAGGATACTGTCCACAGTTTGGAGGTTTAATTGATATTTTGACAGGAAGAGAAACACTTACATTATTTGCAAGATTGCGTGGCGTTCCAGAGAGAGAAATTCCTAAACAAATTTTTATTCTTAGCGAGATGCTGCTTTTTACTAAGCACATTGACAAATTGGTGAAACAGCTCAGGTTTGTATTAGTAGTAATTTGTCTTTGTATCAGAAATAATTTAAATTTACACTATTGGTTTAATTATATTTTAGTAAATTTTTGTGATAGTTATTTATTTCCACCAGGTGGTCAAGTGAAAGTAAAACTTATGAGAAGTAAAGAGGCAATGTTGAAGTTGGCTGTGTTTGTTGCACCACCGCATTACCAAGTCTGATTTGCAGCATCTTAAACCCTTTGTGTTATTTCTCATGAGTTCTACTTTCCATTGATTATTTGGTATAAATGTATAAATTAATGTATAAATTAAACATCTAACAGTACTTATTAAATATAAAAAGAAAGAATGAATGTTACATCTATCTGAAATATTTAAATGATAATAATGAAAATGATATTTATCTAAGTTTCTATCATTTTCAAGCAACAGAACATTCTTTATTCATCTCTCTATATATTTAATGCTGTGATGAGGGAGTCAAAATCTCGTATGTTAAGCCACTAGAATAAACATTAATTTTTCATATTATTATTAGAAAATTACAAATAATATTTTGAAACAAAATGTCTGCTAATGAAATAAATTTTATAAATTTACAATAAAATTTTATTTAAAAGTTTCTGCCTGAATTAGTTTTAAATAAAATATTCCACCATTAAATGGTGAAGTATTTGAAAGGTGTATAAAGATGATATAATCCTTGTGGATACAAGAAATCTGGTATCTTACACACCATCAAAATGTATAAACAGAATTTCATATATAATTTAATTTTTAATTTACAGGAAAAATATATCCAATTTCAGTTAAACTTAAAATTTTTCAAAATGAAATGTGATTTTAGAGCATTTTGAAAGTATATTTAGCATAGTCTGGATTTCTTTTAGTTTAGAATCACAAAAAATAATCCATATAAGTCCAATTTCATATTTTAATATTAAGTTTTATCAAAATTATGTTGAATACATATTTCTCACAACTGTTGAAAAAAAATCCTTAGCAAACTTCTCAATTATTAAGTGTAAAATATTCATAATTTTTAATTTTAAAATTCATAAAGAGAATTTTTTTCATTATATAAGTTACAGGAATTTATTGGTAATTTTAGAAGGTAGTATGGATTGAAAAAATGTCATTAAAATGACAATTCACGAAAAATCTTTTTACGAGTGTTATGTCACTAGTAAATTCCACAAGTACTTTCGACCTCCACCGAGGTCTGCTTCAGGTGGTGACTGGCCGTGTTTCGACCCGACCGTCGTAACAATGTTGCCAACGATGTAAATAAATAAATGTGCGCGTCGGGTTTCACCCCTCCAACTGACACTGTTCAAATTCCTCGAATAAATACTTCCACGCCTGTGCAAGCGTTTCCCCATTCTTGTAGTTGATGCAGTTGCCCCCCTGATAGCTTTATGAATCTCCCAGGCCTCCAGGTGACGGATGTGATCCGCGCGGAACACTTGTCTGATAAGTGACGTAGGTTCTACATCACCGACCCTGAAATAAGGGCGGACTTCCGGAACACCAGACTTATCAGACAAGCGTTCCGCGTGGATCACATCCGTCACCTGGAGATTCATAAAGCTATCAGGGGGCAACTGCATCAACTACAAGGATAGGGAAACGCTTGCACAGGCGTGAAAGTATTTATTCGAGGAATTTGAACAGTGTCAGTTGGAGGGGTGAAACCCGACGCGCACATTTATTTATTTACATCGTTGGCAACATTGTTACGACGGTCGGGTCGAAACACGGCCAGTCACCACCTGAAGCAGACCTTGATGGAGGTCGAAAGTACTTGTGGAATTTACTAGTGACATAACACTCGCAAAAAGGTTTTTCGTGGATTGTTATTTTTCAACGCAGTGTTAAGTTGTTGGAAGTCGTTTGTCATTAAAATGCAACATCAAAGGCAAGTTGATCAAGCAATAGCAAGTGTTAAATGCAAGCTATCTGTTGACTTTAGTTTAATTGATGAGAGAGAAATTCCAATTAGGAAGTTTTTCCAAATATGAAATTATGACAGGTATACATCATCAGTAATTGATAAAAATTATTGTAATTCCTAATAAAACAATGCAAATCTTTAAGTAACTGTCTAATTTATCAGTGCGGTAAATTTAATATGTCATTGCATTGACAGACTTCTTAAAGAATATTTTTAAGAATATGTCAACAAGTCTATGTTTCATACTCATTTTACTTTCCTAGCTGTTATTTATACATAACAAGGGAAAATATTGGAATTACGTCAGATTTGACCCTCCGAGTCTTTTACAAATCTCCACGTTTTGATATTCTGAACCCTAAAAAGTCAAAGAAATGAGAAAAAATTCTTCGTTTGTTTGTGTATGCATATTTTGTTTAGTATCACAGGATAAGGTTAAGATTAGTAAACAAAATTTGGCATGATAACTTGTATAGGAGGGGCATGATACTATTAAATTTTGGTGATTACAGATTGAGGGGATGAGGAGATAGTGGGGTATCATATCTTATCTCAAGAGAGGTTGGACTTAATGAAGATTTTACTAGTTATTAGCATTTACAATTTTTTATAAAATCACTACCTTCAAAATTAAGCTTTTTTGCCATTTATAATAATTAATAATATAAAAAGTTATTAAAATCAAATATTGTCCAATGGTATTTATATATGTTAATAAAAAGTTTTATACAAAATCTGATAACAGATGGCACCTCGTACAATTTAATTTATTATGATTAATAATATAAAAGTTAGTTATTTTTAAAATAAAATCTCATAACAGCAGGAAAGTTATGCAACTCATTGCTTGATTGTTAAGACTGGCAATAATTTTGGTAATGGTAATATCTTCCAAAGTTAGGAAATTTGTTTTAATTATTAATAAAATATGTAATATAAAAAGGTGAATTATTATTATATCTATTCCTTCATAGGTTTTTCCTCAGTTTAATACATTGTTAGATAATTATCCAAAATATATTCAACAGAATATTCTGTACATCAAATAAAAATAATCCTCCAAAATAATGAGAGAGATATCAAATGTTATTTCAAATTATTAATGGGATGAATATTGAAAAATATATTAGTAAACAATTAAAATTAATAAAAGAAGTATTATAAGTTACAATTCATTGAATTTTGGATCCAAAAAATTGAAGTTTCTGTTTAATTAATTTGGTCCTTGTTATTGCACATGAAGATTTGACAAGTGCTGATTTTAATTATAGATATTTTAATATTACTTACAGTTAGAAACTATTAATTAAACACCCATATTTTTATAGTGATGGAAATAAGAAGAAGCTTAGCACTGCAGTTGCTCTCATGGGAGATACTCCTGTTGTGTTTTTGGATGAACCGACCACTGGTATGGATCCGGCAGCACGAAGATGTCTCTGGAATACTCTGATTGCAATTACCAAACAAGGACGTTCAATTATTTTGACGTCTCATAGGTAAATGTCTTGCTATTTTAGTGAGTAATTAAGTAATAAATTGTTTTACTTGCTTAATTGATAAACTGACATATAAAATATTGATTAAATTGTTATAAATTTAGCATGGAAGAATGTGAAACTCTGTGTTCTAGATTAGTTATAATGGTGAATGGCCAATTTTGCTGTCTAGGGAGCCCTCAACATTTGAAAAATAAATATGGGCAAGGTTTGACTCTGATAGTTAAAGTTAAAAGATGTATTACCGAAGACGACACTGATTTTGAAGCAGCACTGACAAAACACGTTAAGTTTCAAGATAACCTAATAGCATTTAAGAATTATATGAAGGACATGTTTACAAATTGCGTGTTGAAAGAAGAACACGAAAATTCCGTTTGTTATCATCTGCCAGATCCAAAAATGCCTTGGGCTCAAATCTTTGGAATTATGGAAAGTATTAAGCCATTATATAACATAGAAGATTATACAATTAATCAAGTGACATTAGAACAGATCTTTTTAAATTTTTCAAGAGAACAAAGAGGAAATTAATTTTGTTAGTTTAGAATTCAAAACTTCACATTTATTATAAACACTATATACATAAAAAAATATTAATATATAATTAAAGATGTTAAACCAATTTACTAATTTTCTGATATCATTTAGTAACTTCTAAATCTTATTATAATAAGCAACGTTAGAATTATTTTATTTATTTCAAAATCATTAACTGAAGAGCTGGCATGCAAAAGAAAATACTACTGTGATCAAAAAGTACCGAGAATGCTTCATTTAAACTAATATCACTATTGTTTATAGCACTGTAACATTGGGAAACTGGCCCCTATCCCAATTTCTACGCGAAACTCCTGGGAGCATAGAAAGCTCTCTCAGGAGGCATATCACCCACATGTCATGTGCTGTAATCAAATAAACTAAACCATACAAAACAAAACAAGGGTTTAGTTGGCCTAGATCAGTGTTTTTCAACCTGTGGGTCGCGACCCTCAGAGGGTCGCGGGTAAAAGAAAAAGACAAGTGTTTATAGGTCCTACACTATATTAAAAAAACTACAATTTCGGCGAGAAAGCTGTATCTGTTTATTATACAGTACATTTGGCTTTTTGATTGACATTTAGGTGTGAATGATGGGTTTCGCCAGGGAGGGGCCAGAAAATGATAGCCGAAAAAGTGCTGAGCTGACCTGTAAAAAAAAAGTAATAAGTAGAAAAGTGGAAGTTAAAAACTGTCGTCCTAAAAAAAAGAAAGGTCAACAGCACTCCGAACCCAATGTTCCTATGAGAGGGAAGTATCATACCATACGTGTCATAAGTTGTTGTCGATCCTTCTTAAATTCTCATTTTAGTCAACAATAATTTCTCTCAACAGAAAGAAAATTAAATACATAATTTTTAAAATCACTGATATAGTTTTAATATCGCCCTAGGGGAGTCTCCAGAACTTTTTAACTTGTAAAGGGGTCGCGTATTCAAAAAGGTTGAAAAACACTGGCCTAGATCATACTGGTTCATACTGTAGATTTTGACAATGGGAAAGAAGTAACGAAATAGCACAGTCCTCCACCTTTAAGCAAAAAAAGAACTACACAGACAAAAAGCATTTAGCATTTTTTGACAGATTTAATGAGAAACATTCTTTATTGATGTGAGGCGCTAGCATCTACAGTCGCCACCAGAGGGCCTCCCGTCGATGACGTGAGCGTTTCGTCAGACGACCGGCTTATTCGACCTGCCACGACACAGTTCAGGTGTGTTCGACAAGAGCTCCGCTACTTACGACTAAACAAAGGATTGTAGTGCCAATCGACCATCGTCCACGTTGGTGCCTACATTGGTGACCCGAACGCCTACAGATGCTTTTGGGAGCTAATATGAAACCATTAATAGTTTCCGTTGAGAGTTTGTTGCAAAGGTTTGTTTTAATTACCGTATATCTCGGCAGATAAGACAAGGTATAAATTTTTGTCGAAGTTTTATTTATAGTTTTAGCATATATCTGTCCTATAAGACAACCCCCCCAAACTATCAACGGCCTATGAATTTACTTTAGATCAGCGATCATCATCTAAATAATAATACTGTATAGCGTATACGGAATTATGTCCTATTTTTGTAATTTTTCGAATGAACAAATTTTATTTTCTTGCATCTGGCAGCACTGCCTTTCGATTGTTGCGAACATTGGCACTGATTCGGCATTCGGGTAATGACCTTGACTATTCACAAAAACGTCGTATGGGCCATTCTATTTTGTGCACATACCCTACTCTCTACCAGTAAATAATTACGGTTTGTCTGTCTTTTTATAATGGTTTTAATTTATATAAATTTCGATCTAATTTTTTTTGTATCTGTTCTATAAGACGACCCCGGATTTTGGGGGCTTTTTTTTATGATTCAACTATCGTCTTATCTGCCGAGATATACAGTAAGTTAATTTTGGAAAAAAAAAAAAAAACGCACGAAGCATTGGAGAGTGACAAAACCAATAAATCTAAAACGAACCTTCCAAAGTTTTTAAATTCAAATTTTCCGTCATATCGATAAGTTTTGAAAGTTTGTACCAGTAGTTGTCAACTAGCCTTTTATTTTTTATTAATTCACCTCGACTCTCTACATACAAACGCCCTTGAACATCAATAGATTATAGTAATTCAGAATTCTGTTGGTCCAAAACTCTAGGCAGTTTATTCAGGAAAGGATGGATAGAATTTAGTTTCTTTTTTGAAAACGTCAAATTAGCAGTGGCGTGCCGTGACATTTGATGATAGGGAAGCTGTGTTTCTGTAAGAAGCCGACTTCCAGGGGCAGCCAGTCAATGATGGTCTAGGGCAGGGGTCGGAATTAGCGGCTCGCGAGCCGCATGCGGCTCTTTGCATAGACGTTTGCGGCTCTTCGGACATAAACTCTAATTTCATCTTATCTCATTTCACCGCAGCCTTATAACTTATGAGTTTATGAGATAGAGCCGCCGAACAAACTTCGACTTGTTCTCCGTCCGCACATGACCACACTCGCGTTGATCAATATGAGTCGCATAAGAGTGGTAGCATTTGAAGCATATCTATATATATAACCTATTGAATGCGTGTCCGTCCATCCGTGTAACGTTATGCCGAAAACGGCCACTAGAGGCGCCTCTGTCGTGTGTCGTATTTCGCACATTTAAATTAATAAGCGGCTCTCTAGTACTTTTGTTACCCTGTTTTCATGACAATTTTGCTCTTCTCACTTGACAAACTGCCGACCCCTGGTTTAGGGTCCATTCGTATTTGTTTGTTTGATAAGCCAGTAAAAACCGTAGACTTCTCTAAATATACTTTTAATTAATAGATTATCTAACGCGCTTAATAAATAAGCAAGTTCAATATAATTAACTCTGTTATATTAGATTTAATAGATTCTCTACGCCCTCTAAATGCCAATTCTCGCTTCGATAACATCTACTAATTAAAATATATCTATTAGCCGTAACTATCTTGTTATAATTTTCAATATTTATTTTATATTGTGTACTAATGTTAATAATGGATTTGTCTCTGATCACTCAGTCATTTGATTGCATGTACAGTACAGTACAGTACAGTACATAGGCGGAAAAACATGCAAGTCCTTCTCTATCCAGTATTATAAGGTATACGATATATACTTAGATTTTAAACAAAACTCTTACCAACGCTGATTTTAAATCGCTTACCATCTCTTCGCACCCATATTCAATATTCTTTTCATTTTTTGGAGTTTCTCAAGCTATTAACTTACTTAATCTCGAGAATGGAGTTCGATACATGAAACTTAAGACCAAATATAGAAAGCTTAGGGGCGGCATGTCCCGATTAACTATACATCATTCAAAAAGTTCTTCCCCGAAAGGAGTTAGATAACGACCGGCAGGAGCCAGTTGATTATTATATTTAAGTACGAAAAATTATATTTTTTAGAGCACTATCGGCCGCCAGCGTGCATGCACGCGCTGCATACCTACCAAAACCGGCCCCGAGTCGATCCAAGCGTGACTTTGTCGGCCTCCCATCCATCTTTCCTATGTGTTATATGTATAACCTTTGGCCCAAGTTTGGTTAGATTTGTTGAAATCCGGTCGCGTTAGAAATAATTGGCTATTAAGATCCTAAAACGCGTCGTGAATAAAATGGTCACCGAAATAATATATTGTGTAAGAGATATGGTACATTGCAGACCAACTAAAAACAATTTATGTGCAAGTGTCTAGTGTACAATAAGAAACTGTTTATATGGAAGTGTCGCTACTTGTTATACTTTCAAGACCTAGTATAACAAGGTGACGGCTGGATGTTTGAGCGGTTAAGACTTCGGTCTACCGCTCTGACATCGATTCGGGCTGTTGAAGAACCCAGGGCGGTCTGTCAAGTCCCGTGTCATACAGTCCTGCAGCCCACATCGTGGATCTTGAGAAACCAAAAATGGGTATAAAGATTAAGATCTTTAATGATCTTAAGTAAGAGTTAGCAATACTACGAGCGAGATTTGTGCGCAGATAATTTCTTACCACACTAAATTTAACAGAAAAATTCATCACAAAACGATTATTGATGCTAATGTCTGAAATTCTATTTAATCCATGCAAGATGTGTGATTACCAGAGCCCCTTCGGCCGCCAATTTAAAGTGTTTTAATCTTTAAAATTGGCGTTTCCACTTCCCGGGACGAGGACCCAGGGGTTGGATTTGTGGGAAGCGTGTGTTCGGGTTGTTTCATTGTGTGGAATTACACAGAACGTGGCGCTTGACGTGTAAGTGCGTGAGTGCGAGAATTCGAGTAAAGGTTAAACGGTGTATATCTTCGTGTACAGTGATGTTATATCCGTGTGTGTGTGTGTGTGTGTGCGTGCGATCCAAGAACATCTTCGGCATGTCTAAAAACAGAAAAACAGTAAATTACGATACGAGAATGAGACGTGTTAAAAAATGAAACGAAAGCGTTCTTACCATCGGAGATTTCGGAAAACATTCACTTGTACGATAAATGGCCACTTCGTCCTCTTCGTGGTAAAGTTGGGGAGGGAGATCCTTCTCCCTCCCAAATGTTCCTACAAAACACAAAGACAGTGAGAAAAGGAGAAGTTGATTCATTTATTATCTAAGGTCAACATTATTACCTTTATCAGATAGTCTTTCTTCCCGAACAGTGTCATGAGGAGAGCGAAGGACCTGACCTAACCTAGCCTAACCTAACCTAACCTAACCAGAAGCTCAATCCTCGTAACAGCTGTTTGGGAAGAAAGGTCGGCCGAATGTCGCGTCCGGTGAAGAAACGTGTCAAGTCCGGGTGGTCACAATCGGAAGTCAAATCCGTTGTCGTCGATCGAGTGTCACGTTCGGGAGACAAGTCCGTGAGAACATCCGGGTAAGAGAAGGCCACGTCCGAGTAAAGAGGTCATGTCCGGGTGAAAAGTGTCGAATCCGGTCAGAATGTCGCATCCGGGTGAAAAGGACGAGTTGGGGAAAATCGAAGAGGATCACCGCCTAGGCCGAGGGAACCGCAGCCACCCGCAGCAACAAAACCGCGGTTCCTCGACTTCGGCGGCTCTCTCCTCCGATGCTTCCCCGTTCCGACTTCGGAAAGACGATGGCGACGAGCTCGCGAGCGCGGACTGAGAGGCAGACCACGCGAAAACAGACGAAGTCCAAGAGGACTCGTCACTCCCTATGCCTTCCTTAACAAGGCCTAGGGCCGGCTGATCCCTGACGACCTTGGCCAAGTGGAATGGACTCAGAACTCTCCCGCCTCCGGGAGAGTCCCACGCCACACGCACTGGGGGAAGGTCGTCACCACCCTCTGCCTCTCGCTCGACGGTCTCCAACGACACCGAACTAATCGATTCGACAGAGACCCAGTCGAGCCCACGGTCCTCGAACGTCTCATCGGAGCCGTCCGAGGAACCCCCTCCCTCCGGCGCCACCGCATTCTTCCGTCGGAACCTCCGGCGAAACCACTCCAACATCTTCATTCTGAAAAAAAGAAAATTTGCAATTAGTCGATTAAAACAAAAGCTTAAATTAATGTCTAAATTCTTGCGAGAAAAGCAAAATGCTCACCGCAGCTGCCTTTTTAAATCTAAAAGATTCGAATCGGACCATCGAACGATGTGCCGAGATGTCTTCTGGGGCCGATTAACGCAGAAAAAGTTCAAGATTATACTCACGACGAATCGGAATTCGGATAGCAACCGGAAATTGCTAGAACGTTCCAACTGTATTTGCAGTAGAGACGACCGACCCGGAACGAAGAAACTCTCTTACGTGTAATTTGTATTTGTACGACAGTAAATTAAAGACACGCCGCACGTAGCCATGAGGAAAAGGCATTCGAGCCCGAGTCGTAACAAGTGTTTCGTTCTAGAGCAATTTACCCTAACGTGTACGTCACATAAACGCAACGACGGCATTTAAAAGAGTTTCGTGCAAAGAAATTGCGAACGAGTCGACCGAAACACAAGACAAACGTAGGAAGAAGTGAAACGTGCCCACAGCCCAACTCGCCATTCGGGACACGAACGTTTAAGTGGCACAAAGCATTGTGCCACTTAAATGTTACGTAAGTGTGGAAGATCGACTGCACTCAGACCACCTTGTGAAAAGAGACAAAGAGCCTAAGGAAAAGAATTCTTTGTGTCCAGCCTGTATAGATAACTGTTAAGTGTATTAGTATTAGATGTGTTTGCAGACAATTTAATTCTGGCAAAATAAGCCATTGAAAAGCGTTGTAACTAATACATAAATTGCATGGAGAAGTCGGAGGTCAAAGGGCGAAGTTTTTGACCCGTCGAACGAACATCCCATGCTTCAGAATACGGTCTCCGTCCATCAATGTTACCAGAGTATATTTTAGTTAAAATTACGATGGAATTCGTATTTAAAGTTAGTATTAAGTAATTTTTAATTGAATTTCTATAAATAATCCTTATTCTTTGACCGTGTTTATAAAATATAAATGAATTAATTACGAGAATAAACCAATGAGCAAATACTTAATCCGTTTTCGGCGCTTCGGTCGTTCGTTTAAAAGTGCTAATTCACAAGCGACGGCAGATTTAAACGCCGATGTCGTCTCCGAAAGTTGGACTAAACGAAACGAAAATAAAATCTTACAGCTAGATAAATTCTAGTTAAAATCTTACTTGGTATAACGTCGGCGTCCACAAGTCTTCTTAAAACCACGTTCCGGTAGAAAAGAACACTGAAGAAGGCAAAAAACACAGCGAAAACAGGAGCAAAGAGCGCACACGTCCTCACAGCAAGCGAAAAACGTGCAAAGTGACGCAAAATCGTGTTGCAACAATAGAAACAGCAATTGTTGCCGTTTCTATGGAGATTAGAAAAGCGCGTAACGAATTCCAATGCGATTGACGTCATGGATTCTTTTTGAATTTTAAGGCTAAATATCTGCATTTTTTACGTTTCTATCCCCCGAATGACGACGGATTGGGATCGAGAGACTCCCTATCACCCTCTGTCTTCGGTTTCCACTCTCCACAAGGGGTTGTAAGCGAGATTTTCTATAATCGAACGTCGCCACCCCCAAAACTAGAACAAATCATTCCTCTGGTTCGTCCAGTATTTTCGGACCAAGTTTCCGATTGACCGACAGTGCAATTTTTACTGAATTTCGTAACATTTCGTTCATCCGACGCCATTTTAAGAGCGCTTACCTGACGTCATCGAACGTTGGTTATATTAAATATGCGTGTTATGGTTTAGTTACGTAAACGTTAATTAGTATATTAAATAAGCAAATTTTATGAATTCACCTGACCGATAGAAAATATCGTGTATGTATTTTACACGAAACAATCAAATATAGATTTTTCTATATTGAAACTGAGTAAAAGATCGTTCGTTTCAAGAAATGTAACTGTTTTTTTATAAAAGAATCGATCAAAACTAACGAGTTGCGTAACTTTCTCGGCTGTTGTGAGATTTTATTTAGAAAATAACTTTTATACTTTTAATTAAATTGTAATAAATAAAATTGTGTGTGGCGCCATCTGTTATGAATTTTGTTATATAATCTTTTGATATTTTTAATTATTATAAAATGGCAAAAGGTTTAATTTTAAGGGTATGAAAAAAAATTATAAATGCTAATGTGAGATGCAGAAGGGAGGAAAATACATTTTTAGAAATTAGCGAGAAAAAGGACTACAGTATCTAAATTCTCTTTCAAAAATAATATTTTAAGTTATAAATCTACTCGCGATTCACATAATGGGGCGAGGGAGGCCAAATATCTAGCACGCAGGCGGCTAACAGCCCGGAACCGGTCCTGGATAGAATCATTGGAAGCGTTATACGATATTTTGGTGTTTGGCATCCACTAGCTAAACCGCGAGGTTGGTGCTCTGTAAAGCGTATGCACGAATGCGTATAATCTGGCTGTTTGGAAGCTGTCCCGTATTCGACAATACAGCGCTTCCATTTCGCCACTGATATTCGAATATACAACAGCAATCTTGTCATTTGTTTTACATGTAGTATAGAAATTTGTAATAAGATACATAATGTGGTTATAATAAAATATTCATTTTAATTATATGAAAATAATCGCACAATATATCTTTATATTTTAGAAAATACATGGGAAGCGGCGTTTCCACCGCTTACAAGGACGGCACGCCACTGCAAATTAGTTGTACGCACGGAAGAGGGTGCAGATTTAGGAAAGTATAATTTAAAAATATGGTAATTTAAACTTGAAGAACTTCATCTTTGATTGAAGCTGAGCGATGGCTCGCGTTGCTGCGCTGTCGCGACGAAATAGTCATTGCGAGAGATGGATCTAAAGACTCCCCACAAAGTGACAGCCATCTTTGTCGACATCACCAATAACATCCACTCCCACTTTACATCTGCAGACACACAGCACCTTCATTGTCCACCCATAAATTACAGCAACTTCACTGCCGAGGGGTATGCCATTCTACAGGCTGTTCTTTACACTATTCAAACACCATAAATCCGGCATCATCTGCTCGGATTCCCTCTCCGTTCTTAAAGCTCTTACCTCCACCCGGACAACCATACACTCCATCACCAGCTTCCACACAGTCCAAAACAACTACAATTGCGATCGCCACATCCAACTAGTTTGGACCCCGCACATAGTAGGATCGCCATTAAAGAGGCTGCATATCAATTTGCTAAATTCCTCACAACCCACGCCATCACGGCCGATGGACTCATCCGTTCTGAAATCACTGCCTGCATGGAAGACAGCTGGTGAATTACCAAACCCACAACAACTACCCTTGTCTTCATCATCGGTATTTAAAAAAAAAAAAAGTTTGGCAAGAGCTTGGCCATAGCTCAAATATTGGATAGCACGCTCTCGTTTATTTACATTTTTACAATAAAAAAAAGTTCTCTTGGGGATGACCTTTGACCATCCATATCTCTCGTTGTTGGTCGAATTTTAAAATTCGGTCTCCGTTACAACACGCCGTTTTATTAGTTCTGTTCATTTGCAAAATTTCGTTCAAATCGGTAGAGTCGTTACTTTGCAAACGTGTTTCGGCAGTATTGGAATTGTGTCAAATTTTACTCTCAAGGTATTTTGCAAATATCTGGTGTGGTTGGTGTATGTTGGCGTTTATTTCGTTTAATATTTCAGGATGGGGGTAATGATTAAGGAACTAAAAAATGTTAGTAGCTTCTATATAAGGAGATTGATTCTATTAAATTTTGGGTTTTTTTAAAACTCTTTCCGCCCTGTGGGCACTAAGAGAGCCTCTTTTTGCAAGCACATTATGAGTTCGGCCAGGCCCATAATGGGGCTGCCGGGTGGTGAGGGACGGGGTCCGACATATACGAACGGACCACCCGTCGAAAAATTCCTGAGGATTTTTCGACCCGTTCGGATTCGAACCCGGGTCCCCAGAGCGATAGGCTGCCACCTTGACCGCTCGGCCATCCGGCCGCTAATTTTTGGAGTTAAAGTTCAAGAAGGTGAGGAGATAGAGGGGATGAATCACTTGTCATATCTAGAGGGGAATCAGATTTAATGGCGATTTTACTCGTATTAGCATTTAAATTTTGTTTAAAAAAACTCATCTCTACACTCAAAACTAAAGCGAGATTTAACATGAAAAAAAATCTCTTATGATGTGTTTTTTTTTTTTTTTTGCCAGAAATCCTTAATTAAGCCTGTACTTCACGTTAAAAGTTGGATTTTGGTAATTCGTTATTTCTATAGACAGCACTTTTCATCATTCTTCTGTATTTAACAAATGAAGATGTAAATTTACATATACGGTTCTACTACTCTGTTGGGTTACAAGTTTAAAACACGTTTCCTTTATTAGCTATAAAATTTATTTTCTATTGTTAATTTTAAAGCCTTTCTAATGCATACAGAAGTGAGTAATACTTAGGCCAAGCTTTCGAGTTAATAAAAAAAAAGACTTGGTAAATAAATAAATAGCCAGGGGCGCTTTTGACAGTGCTGGCTGTTGGCGTGTTTTTTGACTATCCACAATTCAACTGTTTGCCATTAGGCTATATTGAGGATGTCTTTTTCTACCCTAATACTTTCTTTTTTTAATTTTGTTCTTTTTACTTATTATTGGAGGAGTCTTAATCCGGGTCCAATGTCCACCACCTTCCTTCTGCTGGTCAACTTCGTCGATCTCCAAGCGAACCTACATTGAAATCATCTCGATTGGACGATTATTTTGCATGGCAGGATATTTCTTCTCAAATTCCTCAGAAGATTCTGTGTTTTCTTGAGGAACGTTTTGATACTATTCTATCGAAACTGGAAGAATTGTCATCGAAATTTGACTGGTTGTCTAATTTACATAAGGAGTATGACGAATGTCTAACCCACCTGGAAGGAGAAGTTACCGAACTTTCGACTTTTAGAACTGTATGTATGGTTAATTTTTCTCTTCAGAATTATTATATAGACTATTCTTTTTATTAAGTTATCGAATATCGGAAACTCGGCTTGTATTGTTCGATCTCTATACTCAATACTTGAGGAAATTAAGGAGTTTCTGTCCTCGCGCATTAGTTTTTGATGATTTGTTAATTAATTCCTATAAACGGGTTCCTTTTTTTGTTGAATCCAGATTTATTTTTATATGAACAATTTGCTAAAAAAAAAAAAACAAAAAGTTTATGGGAAAACTGCAAGAATGAGACTTCCCAGTTTTCCCATAAACTGGGTTCTTCGGAATTGTTGTTTACTATCAGATCGTCGGAGTTAGATTTAATTGTAGGAAAGCTTTTGTTCACTTATTTATAGCTTGATAATTGTTCTTGTTTATTTGACAATAGATCTTTATGATGATAACTAAAATGTGAATTAGTTGAGGATTTTTTCTCAGGATGATAGTTATTTTAGGAAACACGAATGCTAGAATAGGCGAGGAATTGGATAATTTTTACGCCGGGTTTAATACCCGGCGTAAAAATACTAATGCTTTAAATTCCCGAATATCTAATGATTTAAATATTAAATCAAAGAGGAAAAGTTTTTTTTTAAATATATTTTAAACGGTCGACGTGTCTCCGACTATCCGGCTGAATTTACTTTTCTTTCGACAGTTGGTCTATCTGTTATAGATCAGTTCGTCATATATTTCGGTTAAAAGGACCTTTCTGTTGGATGTGCAGAGTGATAAACTATTAACTTCGGCTTTACGATCTGGAATGGTTAAGAAAAATGTTTCTTTACTAGCAGATAAGCCCGGCGTTGTTCGGACAAAAAGTAACGATAGCGAAGATTAAGATTATTACATTATAGCCAATCTTACCCGTTTTCTCAGAATGTAAGAATTAGGTTGCCGTTTCCAGACTAATTAGAAAATTTTTAGATGGGTCTAAAAATATGTTCGATTTCTCGCAAAATCGCAAAAAACCGCATCTGCGCCTGTAAATCTTGCATGTCGCTTTCTCTTAACACTTCAATTGTTACTTAACCACCACTCCCCGCGGGGGGAATTTAGAAAAATCGCTTCTTAGTGTACATTCTCGTGACGTACCCTATTAAAACGTAATCAAAAACACAAAAAACCTCATCTAAAATAGTATAATAGAAGCCGAGTTCTTCACGGTAAGCCTTAATCCTGTTCCTCTCTCCCGCGGGGGAAATTTCGAAAAATCCCTTCTTAGTATACGTTCTCATGACGCACCCTAACTGTGTACCAAATTTCAACCTTAACTCCTAACCGTTTGGGCTCTGCGCTTCTTATTATTATTCGGAGTGGCTATTTCAAAGGGCAATTTTGGTAACTAAAAATAATATTGTCGACGATATCAACTTTAATATTCAAAAGAAAATTCAGAACTGGCAAGAGCTCCTCCTCTTTTAAGTTTGGGCATTGTATAAAATATAAATCAAATCAACTTTTTATTAACAAATACACTAAGTACACTTTATTTTCAATTTATATTCAGTCACTGTATCACTTTAACTACTCACACTTCACCGTTTGTTTTTATTCACTCACTGCACTACTTTGGAATTTTCGGTTCTTCCCTTCGTCACTGATAAGAAACTGATGTTCGAACCCACGACGGATCTTGCTTTATACACCCCCACCAATGGGTAGTCCCATCTGTATAAAAAAGGCTTCGAATGGTCCACAATGATCTGGGATGTTCCCGAACGTTCCAGAACATTTTGGAATGTTGTGGAATGCTCTCGAATGTTCTGGACTGGTCTAGAAATTTCTAGAGGGTGAAACTTCCAGCCCTTATATCTTCAACAGCACGCCCTTCAGGTAAAAACGGGAACCTTCTTCATGGATGGGGGATAGAGGGCTACCACACCATATAACTCCCTTGATCGTACCGGAACTCGTTTCAGTTTTAGAGACACGCACATTGTACTTACCTTTATAATATACAGTAAAACCTGTCTATGGCGACCACCCATGGTTCCTTCAAAAAGTGGTCTTTTAGACAGGTGGTCGTCCAATAGAGGTGGTGCTGTAATACCGTATTTCCGTACGTATTTTGCGCACTTTTTAGCCATTTCTACTAAGCAAAACTCGAGGCTAGCAAAAAGAAGCGAATTTTTTCAACAATAAGGCTATATTGGTATTGTATTTTATTCTTATCGGATAACCCGATTTACAGGAGTCGTCATGATATTATAAGACAGATTAAACACCAATATTTTAAAGATTAATACAATACTCGCATTTTCTCGATTATAATGCACACTTTCTTTTTTCCGACTTAATTAATTCGACTCGGTTCTTTTCGTTCGCTCCTCAGTTACGTGTATTACGTCATCAATATACAAGCGCGTCCTATCTCTCCATCACTTTGCTTTTGGTTTTCGTTAGTTTAATCTTATTTTAACTTTAAAAATACTGTATTTTTTAATATTTAATATTTTCTTAATTAATTAAGTACAATAAGAAAAATTATTAATTAATAATAAAACGATTTTATTATTTTTTCTCATTATACGATTTCATTACAATCGCGGAATCGAAAAAGGAAGTAAAACTGATTTTTGCATTAATGCGTTTATTGTTTTTTGAATATTTTGCCTGCGAAAATTACTTGGATATTATTTTTCTAAAAATATCGTGGAAATAAGGTAGGTTGATACAGAAACTATTTATCGCACGTGTACTGTATATGAGCTTCAAAATAAATAAATAAAAATAGATTTTATCAAACGATGAGATCAGCCGATTAATTGTATCGTGTACAATATTTTACACCCCCAAGGAAAATACTGTAGGTCTAGGGTAAAATAAATTTTGTTTTCCCACAGTTAAACTTCGCCGCTAATTGCTGTTGTGATAACTTTAATACGATCTTCTAACGACAGCACTTTGCATTTCGGACATTTTCCAACAAACTGAAATGAATTTCCTTTGTTGCTAGACTAATTTATTAACACCTGCACCTAATTTCGAGGGTGGGAGAAGTGCCCGGGATGGGTTCGAACGAGAGTTTAGACTAATTCATTATATTAGGAGGCGGAAACGTTGTTCAGATGGGTTCTTACAATAGTTTAGACCAGATACATTCGCGAAAGTGGTCGCTTATTACAGGTGTTGTGTGTTGTTTCGGACCAAAAATCGATGCCCGCGGTCGCGTTACACAGGTGATCGTTTAATACAGGTAACTTATACAAAGACTCTATGGATAAACTATTCAATGCCAGAAATTTTTGCCCGCTTTGACAGGTGCCCATCGAATGGAGGTGGTTGCCTAAGCTGTTTTTACTGTATATTGATTGATGATGATTACCATTTGAGAAACAATGTTTTGGTCCTCAGTGTCTACATTTAAAGAATACAAAGAACAGAGTATTACGAATGAATTGGACGAACACTGCAAATTAAACTCGCAATTATTGAGGACTAAAAATACTAGATTTTTGGTCATTAATAAATTTCGAATTAAGAAACCATGCAAAAATGCTATATCGCCTTCGGATTGGTCGAATTATTTGAGAGAGTATTTCGCTGGATCTAATACAGTAATTTATTGATCATCTAAAAGAAACATTATTACTAATCACTTTGAATGAATTAAAATCATTAAAATCCCGGTCCCGATAATATAAGGAATGAAATGATAAAATACCTTTCTACAGAAATATTGGATATGTTTAATTCCTTTTGGTCTAGTTGCTCTTTTCCTTTATCTTGGAAACAAATCGCTTTAAGGATGATGTATAAGAGGGGAGAGTAAGTAGGCATTTATAGACCAATTGCTTTAATTAGCGTATTTAGAAAGGTTTTTCCAACTATTATGTTAAATCGTCTCCGGAATTGGACGAATGAGTTTAATATTGTTACACCTCTCCAAGGAACATTTATTAAAAATTGAGGTGTCGAATACAATTTGTTTATTTTGGTTGGTCTTACTTAAATATCACTTTCGAGGAAACGAAGGAAATTATATACTGCTTTTCTTAAGAAATCTTTCGATACAGTCAATCGTGATTTGTTATGGTATAAGCTTAGGAGTATTGGTCTTTCTGCGTTTTTCATTAATTTACTTGAGTTTTTTTCTAATACAAGATATCTTATAGAGGATTTTTCATTTTAAACTGATTATGTCGAGTCTAATAGAGGGTTACCTCAAGAAAAACCATTGAATCCGATCTTTTTTGAATGATCTTACCGACCTTCTCAGAGGTCAAAGCTGGCGAGAAGATGGCATTATCTTCTCGGCCCACCAGTGACCAAGCGGTTCCGTTCCCTAAACACTGGGAGTTCGATCCTGGGTTTGCGCCTGGCCAGGACGGGCTGGCCAAGTAGAGTTTTCCGGGTTTTCTCCACGTCTGTAACGCCCGAATAACGCCGGATGCCAGTTACTCTTAAAAATACATCTCGGAACATTGTCTTCCCATGTTGAAATTAACTGTCTTTATGCTGATGTCCTCTTGGTCAATTCAGCTTCTGCGCTTAGAGAAAGACTCTATCTCTTTGAGGTAATGTGAAGATAATCGATTGACAATTAATTAATTCGGAAAAGACAAAAGCTTGTGATTTTTTTAAGTTCACCACCTCTACGATAAAACACAAAATTTCAGTTTAGAAAACTGGAAATTGTGCCAAATTTTAAATATCTAGGTATTGTACAGGGCACATTTTCCTATCATTTAAATAAAAGTTGACTTTATGAAAGGGCTAAAATTTCCAATCTCATCAACCTATTTATTAAAATTAATCTAAAATAATTATTTAATGAAGATACTTTATTTGATTGGACTAAGTATTTTTCACGCTTTTCCAGTTTGGGATGGTATCGTAGTGGACAGATTTTAGACAATACAGTTGTTTTACTTTAAGCAGGTGTTCCATATTAATAATCTGTTTCAAGACCTGCAGTGAGAATGGAACTGGGAAGACCTCTCGCCATTAATCTATACTATTATTATAAAGAGGTAATGTTTGTAAGTTTGTTTGCAGCAGGTAATCTCCGAAACTACTCATCCGATTTCAAAAAGTCTTTCACCAATATTTAGAATGGAACCCCAGGGTGGACATATATGAATGTTTAACGGAATAATATACAGTCTAAATTAAATGATATCATCTATGGTTAAGGCTTTTATGTCCAACAGATGGCGCTACGAGTACGACGCCCTAAGTTTGCTTTTCTGTGAGGTTGAACTAAAGCGGATAATCTTCTGTCTATTTATATAAATAAAAATGTAATGTTTGTTTGTTCCTACCGATTCCTTTGAAATTTTGACACAACGCTGCATTCGAATACGCACGTGTTTTTATATAATATACGTGTCGAAATTCAACCCCACTAAAGGGAGATGGTTAGGATTAAGGCTTACGGTAAAGAACTCTGCTTCTATTTATACTATTTTAGATGCGGGTTTTTGCGTTTTAATAGGGTACGTCAACAGAATGTACACTACAAAGGGATTTTTCGATATTCCCACCGCGGGGGAGATGGACAGGATTAAGGCTTACCGTGAAGAACTTGGCTTCTATTATACTAATTCAGATGCGGTTTTTTGCGTTTTAATAGGATAAGTCAAGAAAATGTACACTAAGGGATTTTCGAAAAATTTTCCCCACCCCCCACGGGGGAAGTGTTATACATTTATAATAGATACATTTTGAGCTACAATAACGCGTGGCGGGGTCTGCTAGTTTATCGATAATTTGTCGGTTTTGGAGGAAACTTATTGACCTACTGGAATACGATTACCGAAAATTGATATACACAAGACTTTCACGGATAAATGATAATTCTTTTTGAATCCATGGCCTGTTATAATTTAATAATTCTTTAACTATAACTAAAAAATACATAATATTGGATTGTCCTCAAATAAAAGTTTGTTACTCCTGGACTGTGATCAACGGACAGATTTATATTGGTCAAAAGATGTTCATTATTTGAGTGAAAGGGGTCGTGGAATGTGGACTCCAGCACTATATTATCTAATTTGAGTTACAAAATAGTCATTTTCTGCACAGCTCAGTTAAACTTAAACGGTAAAATAATTAATCGAAAACTTATTTAATGTCTTGTGTGACACCAAGTGTTTTTGTGGAATGACAGTGATGAAGATGAGAAAACACCTTGATTCTTGTAATATTCTTTTGCACCAAGGTCTGTATAAGAAGGTCAGGACACGTGGGACCTACTGATTGAGCCGCCATTTTGGGGTATTTTGCATCGCATGTTTTAAGCAAACTTGTTCGAGCAGTCTGTTTTATACGACATTAATTAAACAAAAATTGCATAAATCCAGTGATTTTCAGTCGAAAATATAATAATAATTTTGGATGATTACGCAACCCCAATTTTATGTAACTTTTCGATCAAATAGTTTAAAAGAAACAATCAACTATATCATTTTCTGTCGCGATTGAAACTAATTAAATAGGTGCTAAAACTGATGCAATTACGTATATAGACACTTCGTAAAGTGATGCAATAACATCAAAAAAAATTTAAAGTATAATAAAGAATATAATAATATAACAAATTTATAATTATTTTTTAAAAGCACGATTGGCTATAAAATTAAGATAAAATTCAATAGTATTATTAATAAATGTTGTCAATGTAATACTCATTTTATAATAAGTAATAGATGTGTAGATATATTTTTAATTTATAAATAGCTTTCAAAAAATTCCAAAAATAAAATTTAAAATTAAATTATTTGACAATAAACTATATATATA
>NW_019384318.1:386493-459555 GCF_000671375.1 Centruroides sculpturatus
CTTATTATTGGATCTTTAGGAAATCTAAAATAACTGACTTTCCTGTCTAATGACTTTGTTTTACAATAGCTGTTATCACAATTTGCAACAGCACACGTTGCTCCTGGCATCTAATAATAATAAAATTTAGGTATTTGCGTAAATATGCATATTTTAAAAAGTTATATTAATTAATAATAAACAATATTCTTTTACATCTCAAGTTATCTTAAAAGTGTTACCATTCTGTTACCGGCCAGCTTATTATTTGTAGTCGTCATTTCATTGAGCAGATACTATTTTTATACATGCAGAAAACTATTCTTAGTATTTTAAAGTATTTTATTAATAAATATATTTTATCCGTAACCATATTCTGTAATTTCTACAGAACGAAGAGTAAAGACTACAACAGAATATCAAACTGTTCTAGGAACACTTTTGTTACTTCCGAACAATTTTTATCGATATAATTATCAACATAATTATGTTTAATAATAGCAATAAGTATAGATATATTTACCTTCGAAGATTATGAGTCTAAAAACGCTCGACAAATTAAAAAAAAAATAGTTAAATTCCAAAATTTCCTTCCCTCGCTTACAGTAGTGAAGCAGTCGCTAGACCTTGGGCTCGACTACGGATGACGTATATCCGGAATCTGGCAGGAAGTGGCTAAATCGGCTGTATGAGGCAACCTTATAAATCTAAGACCTTGGTCCTGACCTTCTTATACAGACCTTGTTTTGCACTAGTAGCCCGGGACGCCCCCTAGTGGGCGTTCTTTACAAATTTCCATGAGCCATGGTTCCTTTGACTTTTTTGTTCCTATCAATATGCTCTACAGCTCTGTTAAAGTCCCAATCGCGTCATACGAATCGATATTTCTACCTATCAATATGCTCTACAGCTCTGTTAAAGTCCCAATCGCGTCATACGATCTATATTTCTATCTATTAAACATTCTATAAATACTTTAAAATAGTTTAATTTGTTTATTTACCTTCGCTTGTAAACCTCGATTTTAAATGTATCCGCCATTTTTTCAATAAATTTCCCGTGAGTCAATGCGCAACGTTCACTGACTTGAGTCACGGAATGTTGTAAACGTGCGGCGCGAGGTTAATCAAGGCATATAATAATTATTTATACCATTCCGTGGTATAAATAATAAATTCCTATTACAGTACAAATAAAAATAATTTACTGTTAATTTAAAATCATCGCTAGGGCGCCTCTAGTGCCCGTTTTTGGCATACCGTTACGCGGACGGACACGCGTTCAATGAGTTATATAGATAGATATCCGAGTTGCTACATTACCATCTGATTTTTGTTATCAAATTTATTCGGTTGCAATTTCGCCATGTTAACATTATATAAATTAAATTTGATATACGAACAAAAAAATCTATATAAAGTAACAATGATATTTAACCCCCTTTGTAATAACACCCGTTATATCAATAAAGCTTGATTAAATAAATAGCAGGAATGCTTTGTCAAATTACAACGTTAAGCAACGAACTTAACTGTGTTCGTTCCACGCTTGTGATGGCGACTTCCGTCCGGTGCGCGCATATACTGGCTTCACTTGTTACCAGAGCTGCCACTCCAATATTATAGCTCCATAAGTCTTATTGTAGAAGTTTATGTAATATCAGAAACGTAATTAACGCATGCCTATGTTATTTAAATCCACCGTGCACGCGTTACAGTAATAACCCGAGTTACGAAAGTAATGCGGACCGTAGACCTTTACGTAAGTCGAATTTGTAAATTGCCTAAGTGTAACTATGTAAATGATTACAATTAGCTTTTGAGGATGATGCTCCATCCTTATGTTTAGGTGGTTGTTTTGTTCCATAGCACTGGTCTAGTGAAAGCAATTAAGCTTGAATAAAAGACAATAACAGCTAATTGATACACTACAGTTTATCTTCCTAGAATTCTGGAGTCACTGAAGTTAATCTGAGGTTAATTTTGCTTCATGATAATGCTTCATCGCAGACTGTTGATTTCCTTCAAGCTATCAGAATCATTGCCAAATCTGGTGAATTTGCTGGATGGTCAATGTAACTTCTGGCTACATTTTAATCTCAAAACATTTGACGGATCGCAAATTTAACAGTTACGAAAGCTTCGATTTCATCCTCTGAGTATTTTGATAGCATTCCAGAAAATGAGTGGCGTCATGCTTTTGATCTTTGGAAGGAGCGACTAAAGCGCATTTTGGCCAGTGGAGAGTACTATGAACATAAATCTTATAATAGAAATGGGTTGATGATAATAATTGCAGAGCCCAAACAATTAGAAGTTGAAATTTGGTACACAGTTAGGGTACAGTACATCAGAAGGTGCACTACGAAGGGATTTTTGGAAATACCTCCTTCGGGGGAGAGGAAAGAGTTAAGTATTACCCGAAGAACTCGGCTTTTACTGTACTATTTTAGATGCGGTTTTTTGCGGGAAATGGAACAATTTTTTAGACCCATTTAATGATGATAAGTTATGGCAACGCAACACTTGGGCGATTTGCTTAGGGGGATGCCTTTCGGGAGGTCTTTTTTAAGGGAAACTGGCCCCTATTTAGGCGTTACAGGCGTGGAGAAAATCCGGAAAACTCCACGTGGCCAGCCTGTCCGAGTGAGGCGCGAACCCCCGACCGAACTCCCAGTATTCAGGGAACGAAGACCGCTTGGCCGACCCATCTAATAATTACAGAATTACTCTTTATAGTTATATAGCCGATCTTACCCGTTTTCACCGGGTGCAAGAATTAGGTCCCCCTCTTCCGAGGTTATCTTACGTAAGGGCTTATCACACCGAACAATTAATCTAACACACTTTTAAAATTCTTTAAATTGTGTACAGTACAGTAGATGAATATAATGTTTTGGATTGGCTACTGGGTGTGATCTTAATCTTTGCCCGAGTAACGCCGGGCTCGTCTGCTAGTAAAAAAAATATTTTGTTTTAGGCCTTATATTATGCAAAATTTTCAGTATCACCCTCGTAAAATCGAATCGTGTTTACGATTCATTTTTCTTTTGCAAAATCAGTGAAAACAGTTACAAAAATGCGTATATTGGCAATCGTTCCGCGAACACATTGTATTATATTTCCGAATATTCTCATGGCGAAACGGTAAACAAAGCAACGATCATCATGAAACCGCGCGTAGATCCTTAAATTACGTTTGTCGCCAGTTTACAGTAATTTTTCCCGTTACTCCTTAGAGAAAAACACGACGAAATACACAATACATTTTAAATTTAAACATTTAATCAAACCTTCGTTAAAAAACTTAAATCATGATAGAATAACTTTATACATATATATATATTTTTTTTACTACAATTTAATTCTTCTTCTTAGCACTTATATAGCAAATATATCCGAATTACTTCAAAATATCGAATTATATTGTTGATATCGTAAAGATTTAATGGACAATTTATTCAACTGAATTCTTTATATACTTATATATATGTGTGTGTGTGTGTATGCATGGAGTGGGATCTTTTGGCCATCATGCTGCTGGACTAACGCTAATTCTAGATTTTTGGTAATGGAAAGTCGGGTTCTCCAGACGTCCGGATATTTATAATATATTCAATTTATATATATATATATATATAATTACCGCAGCTTCTTTTCTCTATATTCTTAAAACTAAATAAAATTTTTTTTACCTTTTTTGGTTTTTCTTGGAGAAGATTATGGAGCTAGAACATATGTATATAAAGCGGTCTCACGAATTTCTTCTGACTAGATACGAACGAAAACCATCGACCCGGTTAGCTCCTAGAAATATAATAATTCTCTATATAAAGTTTACGCGATGAGAAATCTAAAAACGAATGGCAGGATAATTAATTCGCACGTAATTCGTTAATTAAAACAATATATTAACATATACATATATATTCTGTGGATTAGAAGGTTGTGCGGAAAAGTCCATACCAACGATCCTGTCCTGGAAGGGGAGGAAAAAGGTGTTACAGACGACGGGGGGGAGTGAGATCGTCTTTGGTTTCGCCGATCCTGCTGGGAGAAGAGAACGTTCTAGTGAACGCCAAGAGGGAAGAAAATCAGCTTTAGAAACTGGCACGGGACTTTCCGGTAAATTAAAACATTTACAGTTTTTACCATCGGATGGCAAATTTTTTAAATTTTGGATCCGGAGTTCCGTTGATCGTCGTTATTATTAATGGGCTCCGCATTGCGTGTGCAAGTGTGTGTACGGATTTATAAAGACTGACGAAAAATGACAAAGACGTGCAATTTAGTGTTTTTGTCGATGCTACGAATCACGTACTGTACACTTTTTTTAGCTAGACATTACTAATAAGAAAAGTTGGGTGATACGTGATACCCTGTTTCTGATATTTTTTCCTTTTTGCATTCTTCCGCGCGACGGTTCGTCACGTCCCGGAAGAAAGGTCACTTTACAGAACGTGTGGTAATCACATGGAGACGTAATCGCTGGGTAAACGAAAATCTTGTCTTCTATCATTTCACGTGCTGCGCTTTTCTCTTCCTGGCTGCCAGCATGTCGTAGAATGGATTGTGACTGATACTTTGCCTGAAAAATAATAAATATGTCGTTTACTACTAGAAACGATTTGGAAATTTTTATAGGTTTTAATTTACGTACTTTGTATTATCGATTAACTCGATCGTATTTATGCACGAGTTGTTTGGAGTAGAACGAAATTGTACGCTTGCGAGTGTAACGGTGATTACAAAATGAAAGCAAAACAATCATTTATTGCAGGAAGAAGAACATATGAAAGAAGGTTTAGTACCCTGTCTGGCCACCTCTAGCGTGAATACGCGATGCGATACTGGCGAGAACAGAGGCATCTCGCTCCGTAGTTGCCATAAGTGGTCCTCTACTTTGGCCGAACTCCTGTGCCTTCCCAGGTGATCCTGGACGTGTTAGATTGGTGACAAATCGAGGACTGGGCTGGCTGGGGAAGCGTGGTAGCGGGACTGACATACTGCTGGGCTGTCGTATGTGATGGCATTCCTAGACTATCGTGCTGGCTGTAGGGGCGTTGCTCCAAAGTGCAGGCAAAAGTGAGGGGTTTGCCGTTGGGCCTTCAGACACCGACAGGTCAGATCCTGTTGGGAGTGACATGCTCCAAATGGAGGAAGACCGTGGGTAGCTGTCAGTGGCAGTACATGTAATGGCCTCTGTGATGACAGTGTTTTCGTAACTATGAAAGGGCATTTAAGACTGCAAAAATTCATTTTATATGTCTTTGATTGGTATTTTTATATTTTTAAAAATACAAATACTGTGTTATTCTTTGTCTTCAATAGTTACAAATATATTCAGGCAGCATATTTAATTAATTTAAAGATGCATGAGAATATTTTAACAATGCCTCCAAAATTTTCTCAGGTTTCTTTTTATAAAATGTATACAAGATATTTACGGGTGATTTTTGATTAAATGACCCATAAGTTTGTCACAAGTGAGAACTTAACAGGACTGGCTCTTGTAATTGATATTTATAGATATGTAATTATATCAAAAGTACTTCGTCTTCAGTCTAACTCTATGTACACCTACACTGAGTAAGTAGAAATTATGGTACTACTTGATAAGTCAAATTAATAGATTAGCAATTTGATATGGTTCCATAATGGCGTAGTGCTATTTTAATTGAATTACATAGGGTTTGGCAACTGGTTATAGATTACAAGAACAAAAAAAAATGTATGTATAATATGTCAAAACATCAGTATCAGTTCCAGTGTGATTATGGCAATCTGATACTGCATCAAGTTAGCCAAGATATGTGAAGATCAACAGTGCTCATTTACAGTGGTAGTAGACAACAGAAGAGTTGAAGAATACAGTGAGAGTAGTTTTTTTTTTTTTATCACATTATATTTTATCTCTGCAAAACATTTTGGAAAATTTGTCTTTATCAGACTGCCGTGGTCACAATGGAACATTGATCAATGTTCTGAATAAGTATAAGGCACGTTCTTGTCTCTATTTAAAAAAAAAAAAAAAAACACAGGATGGCATGATTTCCCAGATACCCTGCATACATTCTGCAAGTTCCTCCTCCTCTATACTTCAAAATCAGTTTGTACTATTCCACATGCAAATCATATGACTTTTCTGAAGCTCAGATTAAGCTTTTGAATCTTGAGCTTCAACAAAATAAATTTCTTCCAAATTAGTCTGCATTATTTTGGCAATAGCTTTTTAGGAGAAATGAAAGTATACTTGGCTGAGACTTACCAAAACCTAGTAGAAAATATTTTCAGAAATTTCCTACTAATATTTCCATTGTCATTAGGCCTAGAGAACTGAATTTTGAAATTAAATTTTTTGGAACTACAATTGGTGTTTTTCAATACTTTTAGTAATATAATGTAATAAAAAGATATTCATGATATTATAAAATGAAATATCACTTTTGGATAGCTGTTTTTATGTTCAAGTATGTCTTGTCTCTTTAATCTGACATTAAGTTCGGTAGACTATCATTACAGCTTTCAGGTTAGACACTTCTTTTATTGTTTCCACATATGCATTTCGGACTTATATAAATGTTAAGTCCCTCTTCAGTGCAATACTATGGTTCTGTCTTTTAAAACCACAGTGTACAACGGGTAACATTGGAAAGAAGCATATGTGGAAACAATAAAAGAAGTGTCTAACCTGAAAGCTATAATGATAGTCTACCGAACTTAATGTCGGATTAAAGAGACAAGACATACTTGATTATAAAATGAAAGCTTACATTCAATACAGTATTAATAATAATGTATTGAAACACCTATTGACAACTATTATACAACTACTGACATATTTTATATATATATATAATAAAAATAATTTGAAAAGTATGTTATTAATATGTTATTGGAATACCTTATGCATTTAATCCATTCTTCTTTCTCTTCTGGGGTGGCAGCCGACATGCGATAGACCGTGTGCTTTCCCTCGACAACCTTTCCTTCCGAATCGGTCTTGCAGGCTTTGATCACGTCATTTCCCGTAGAATACAATTCGAAGCAATTTGGTTTGTTGCGATCCTGCACTTCTCGCACCTGTACGTTTTCCAGAGGGATGATGCCACGCGGTTCCTTATCCTAACAAAGAATCACACATTATTAATAATAAAAAAACAAATCAAATGCATTTAAACGTACAATGCAATATGATATTCAGTAAATGACACTAATAACCATAATGCCAAACTATAATTTTATCATAACAAATGTACATAGAAAATATAATTCTTTATACTTTGGAACTTATATTCTTATCTATACAAAGTAGAATTCACATCAGACTCGTGTATGCAACATGTCAATTCTTGAACAATAAGGTTTAAAATCATGAGTGTACAATTCTAATATTCATAGAATTAAATACTTTACTAATACAGACTCCATCAACCCTTCTGTGAAGCCAATTACCCACTAACCATGCATTGTGTGTTGAAAAACCAAATAGCATTACTTACCTTATATGAAACATTAGAGTGCAAGTTACCTATAAGAACAAACTGACTGTTTCCTGACAACTTAAAATTTGGAAAAGTTTTTCTTGTATAATAAAGAAACAGACATTAACAAATATTTAGGAATCCTGGATATTAAGATACATTACTTACCATTTATCATAATTATTAAGCAAAAAAGAATATTTAATATATGATTTTAAAAGAGATTAAAATACATACTAAATTTTAACCAATCAATTGGAAATTTGATATAAAATAGTTCTCATTTTGTGTATTAGCAGTCCAAACTTAGAGAAACTTGAAAAAGAATTATAACAGACCAAAGATAAGTTTAATTGAAATACAAGAACATTAAAGCTAAACAAGATTAAAAGATCAGGAAAGCCCACCATGGTATCAAATTCTAATCTTTGATGAATAATTTGTTCTATTTCAAATAGTTGCTTGGATTAATGAAGTAAAACTTGCATGATACATAATCATGCATTTTCTATATAGCATATTTTTTATTTTATAATCCTGTAGACTGTTATATTAAAAAGTGTAAGTAACAAAGTTTTGCAAGCACTTGACTTTAGATATGCAATTTAAACTCAAAGCACAAAAAGGTTTCATTAAAAATAATTTCAAAAGCTGCTAATATTGATAATCAAAATATTTGTATTACTAATATAATATGTTTAAAAATTCTTAGTGTGTACTTCAGAAATTATACATCTTATCTTATGCATACAATGCTGCATATCAACTAATTGGATAATAATGATTTTAATATTCCATGTACATTTTCAATAAATTGTTCGTACAAAATTAGAATATTCAAACACCTGGCATTAATTATAAATGTTACCTGCAATTTCATTTAAGGGCAATTGCTGCTAACAGCTATAAATTAACTTATAGCTATTCTGAAATTCATCAAAACTTTTCACGTTACATATTCTCTGTTTAGTTTGCAATTAGATAAGAAAATACCAACAGTAATACTTACTGTAGTATATTCAAAATAGTACAGGCAGTTATCATTAAGAATGAACCATCTTCTCTTCCAACTTTTGTATCGTCCACCTAAAATGCGTAAAAGATGCCAATTAGTAAAATTTATTTCGTTCCTTAGCATTAGATAAGTCATACATATTTCACAGGCACATTACAATTTGCACAAAAATAAAAATGATATAAAATTTACATCTCCACTTTAAATAAAACATGCTGTAAACTTTAACTGTTTAGACATGAGCATCCAGCAGCATTTCTTGACAAAACAAAGCAACATCCAATAAACAACGCTCACAAATCTGATTTATTGATAAAATTTAAAAAAAATATATATATATGCAAAACTTAGAAATCAAAGCATTCATTAACATAAAGAGTGCATTATCATAACTGTGATTACATTCATCATTTAAAAACATGTTGGCACTCCTTATCAAAGTAAAAAACATAGAAATTTCTATTTATATATAATTAAAAACTTCAAGAGGAAAAAAAATTGGTGATGTGTGAAATAGATCATTAATTCTAGATTGGTACTTTAAAATGTCAAAAAATATCATTTCAGTGCTCTGAATAAATTGAATAATCACAAAATACAAGTCATGCGTGAATAGGAATAAATGTATCGATTATATACAACACACGACAGAGTGCAACTCTAGCACAGAATTGGTGTGATATGAAGCAAAAGCACAGAGAGATGCTAAGCTTAAATGGCAGTAATAAAGACGTGAATGTTTCATGACAGCACACAAAGGAGCTCCTATCTTCACTTACTGATTTTAGAGCTCCCTTCAGTGATGCATAAAACAGGGCAAAAAAATGGCCCAAATATTAAAAACATTTCTCAATTAATTATATCATCTTTAAAAAATTAATAATTAATAATTGAATAAAATATTCATATATTCAGTTAATTACTTGTAAAGTTAACAAAATGATTATATTTTATAAATTACAAAAATTATGTATGTCATTCTTTGATATTACAATAGTATAAACTATTAAATTTTAAAATCACTAATAATACCTTATCTACATTTTTCTCATTCATATATTTAATATTTATGTTAAATTTACTATATAAATATATAGGTTGTAATAAAAAAATAATCTAGAATAAACAAAATATTATTATTTACATAAAATTATATATTTTACATTATTTTCCGGTATCCAAAATTTTCATACTGGAACTTTTCGATACCGCAAAATAAACTTGGTAGTGGATACATATTAATCAAAAAGTAAGAACAAACATTATTTTGTACAGATTTTTTAAGATTCTGCAATATTTTAAAATTGTGACAACAACATTACCTTATTTCTAATAATATATTTATATTATAACAAACAAATAGTACTAACAATAGTCGGTAAAATATTTCCCCATCTGCTGGAGTACAACAAACAAAAGATTTTATCTATTGTACTAATCAATAATACATTCAACACTACCTCTTTCCCACTGAAAGTAAATTCTGACAGAACAGTTGTTCTAAGTCTCCAAAAAACCAAATTATGATATTTGTTGGCTCATGGATTATATTTTAAATAAAAGATGTTCTTATTTGTTGTACATCATCTTACCTAATTTAATAAGATAGGGAAAATTATTTTCCTTGGTATACTGTTGGGTTAAAAATATTTTCAGTGGAGCATTGTTATTCCTGTCCTTAAACTAATTTTTTTTTAAAGTAAATTTCTTTAACTTTAGATTAATATAAAACATTTAACATAGTAATTTGTTCTTGATATTTCATTTGATTGGCTGCATCCTACATTATTTTTAACCAAGTGGGAATTGTAATCAACCTACCACTTGTTCCAAACATAACTGGGTTCCTTACATATCTCATCAGTATAAGAAATCCAATGAATATGTAGGTTTCTTTATTGATATGATCAGACTGACATGCATGACATCTGCAAACCAGATGTTTATTAATAACTCTTCATTGTCGTAGTTCATGGTTTGAATGTAATTTTATATTCTGTAATGTTTTGTCAGTCTTGTTTTAGTTTATGACAATTCTTTGTGACATTAATTAGTGGCACAGATTGAGATTTCTGAAGTCACCACACATACATACAGTGCTACTATTAAAGAATTCAGATATATGTCACTAATATATCCTGTCACATATTTTGAAAGAAAGAAATAATTGTTAGATGTAAAAAGACCATACTGCAGTAAATGAAAATAGTGAAATAATTAGGAAATAGAATGCCAGTGTATCTTTAGTACTACTTATTTGTCTTTACATTACAAAATTTATTTAATAAAGAATAACATTTACCAACAATATTCTTAAAATCAAATGACAATTTTTAATTATTATATGTCAAACATTTTAATTTGCAATACCATGTTAACATAATATAAATTTAATTATACTACCTTAATTTTTAATATATTCACAAATTATTGTTTTCTTAATCCTATATATAGTTTTTTTCTATTATTTTACTTTTTAATATTTTTTTTTGTAATAATGATAAATACATAACAATAAATTTTAAGATATATAAAAAGATATATAAGCAATGATATAATAATAAGAATATACACAGTGCCAATTAACTAATGAGACTTTTTTTGAAAAATAAACTTGTTTGTTGTAACAGAAGTACTTGTTTTCAAATTAATTCCCATCGTCTCTAGGATCAATGTCAGTATTTTACAGACTGTCAAAGGCATGCTGAAAATCTTCAACTGAAAAATTATTCAGTTGCTCAATCAATGGCTCCTGGATGCTTGCCTTTCAAGGCAAATTTGATTTTCAGAAAACTATAAGAGCCAAATTGGGAAAATAGGGTGGCACTGAATGACCATGGTTTGTGTAGAGGCCAAAATCTAACAAGTAGTGTGTTATTGTACAAGAAAAACCAATCCTTGTTGACAAATCATTTGTTTCTCACTTCCCACATTTGTTCTCATAACTTCTTCAGATGTTTAAATAATATGTAGCATTAACTGTTGCCTCTTGGAGGACAAATTCTCTAACTTGACCTCACAATAACTGAATGATCTGACCTTACTGACAATGAGCAAATCATTGACAAACCATGTCCTACTCAAAACATTCATTGCCAAATACAATTTTAAAATCAATAAATTTGCATGGGATTTTCTCCTAATTCTAAGTAAAATTTGATAATTAACCTGTGACTCCATATTGCATTCGTGTTCTTATTTCTACACATAGCACAAATATGAAAGTCCAGTCTTATTATGTAATTGGCACATTGTATTCACAATCAATAATGGTGTATACAAGGTAATGGAATTATTATTATAAGCTTAGTCAAAGTAACCACAAAAAAATAGGAAAAATATTGAATTAAATAGAAATATAAAATTAATATTCAATATTATTAATTATAATTACTACTATTATAGCTATACTACTGTATGATTTCAAAGTGATAAAATTTTTAAGTCAGTTTAGACATCATTTCAGGAAAAAACAACCCAAAATGATAATTGCAGCAATTTTGATGTGTGTTTTAGTGAAAATTCATATTTTTATTTTAAATCTAAACTGTGTTGATTTCCAAAGCAGACTGTGTATTAAAAACTGAAGTTAAAAAGCCATAGGAAAAGCTACTATTTTATATCATTTTTGTTAATTCCTATTAACATATAAACACACTCACATACATAACTACAACTATGTTTTAATTTGTTCATTATATAATTTATATATATAACAAGTTCTCATTTAACGTCACTGAAGAAAGATACAAATACATTCATAAACACTTAAAATTATTCTTGTCAAATTTTCTTTATAAACAACAAATGAAATTTTATTTCATTTGTTGTTTATAAAGATTTTATTTCATAAAATGAAAAATAAATGCTAGAAGTAGCAAACACAATCCAATAGGAAACTTAATTCTTGTTTATCTCATTTAACCTATCGTAAAATTAAGCAGAATTACATGTAACAAAATCAATGTCTTAGATTCCAAGAACATTACCGATATGTTCCTGGAAACTAAGTGAGGACTTGCTGGATATATACATTATGGTCAATGACGTGAGGATAAAAAAATCATACGAAAAGCTGGTCATTCATGACATTTGCACATTGTACTGGGCAATGATGTGAATAAACATTTCTAGTTGGATTATATGCATTAAAACAATATCTCTGCTAATTGCCATGACAGTTCATCATTAAGCAGTCACTGCACTAAATGTAATGTATAGTCCTTCCAACTTGTTATTTTCAACTATTTAGTGAAATAGTAATAATAAAGCACAACACTTTCTTTAAAAAATTTCTTTTAAGTTTCATATTTCATATCATATATGAATTTGTTTTGGCTGTATCTGAATTAAGATAAATTATGATTTAAATCAAAATCACTTATCTTCAGCTAATTTGATTTACAAGTGCATTAAAGATGTGCCAATACATACAATAATAAATTTTCTCTTATTTCTGTACATATAATTAACATTCAAGAATAAATAGTTAATGTTAATTAATTAAAAATAGCTTTATGGTTTATATATATATAATAACACAAACATTAGAAAATGCAAATATTTTCTGATAATTTTACTTTAAAAGAGCAGCTTTTCAATCTATTACTGTATTTTTGCAGAATGATCAGCATGCCAGTCTATCTGGGGAGATGGCAAAATCAGATATTTCTGTATGGTAAAAGCTGGCATGCCGGTTTGAGTGAGGTTATACATCCCTCTCTAGAGGGCACATTAAAAAAATAATAATAAATGAGTTACATCACATAAAAATGAACAATTTTTTATTCTAAAACTGTGAAACTATCAGCATTACATCAAAAAGTATGAATATAATTTTAATTTCTTCATTTTGTCTTTTTTCTAACAACAAAATACTCTTGGAATTCCAAAAGTGGTTCTTTTTTTTTTAAATGTGTATTTTATTGTTACTTAATTCAAAAAGGCAAAAATGCACATATTAAATTTAAGAAACATGCTGTAAATTATCTCAGCTTACACCTGTTAACATTTGTATGAAATTTATGATGATGTTATTTTTAGGGTGGACGTAGATGGTCAATGTAGCCCACACTGACCTACTACTACTGTCAATAAGTCGTCAATTGTTTTGTCTTGTAAATGAAAATCTCACTTCCTCATTTTAAGTCAATCAAATTACAATGTTATTATTTTATTGTACTCCGAAGAATGTTTTCTTTAATGTTTAATTAACAACTAGTTTTTTAGACCTGACTAATTTTATATTTTAGTCGCAATTTAATTGGCATGTTGATCATTCTGCAAAAATACAGTATAAAAAAGGACGTGTTATAACTACTAATACTACACATAGGTAAAAATAATTCGCTGTTTATTGGTACCCCTTTTATATTCCATGCATTTTCTTCTACAATTGTGTGAAAAGTGATTTAGTCAGTTTTGAAGACTGCCAAATTGGAAGGCCTATAACCTAATATGATAGAATATCACCAAACCTATACCATCTCATCCAGGAGGTAAAAAAGTACTACAGACCCTACAAGTTTAGATTATACTCATTTATGCTTACATTCATTCATTTCATGTTGGAAGACAGGAGGTCCTCCCAAAAAAATAAAAAAATAGGCATAAACAATATATTTAATTGAATGTTCTTGATGATATGTATGTGAAGCTCTAGAAAAAAATGAACTACAAAAACTAATTTGCCATATTGATATTCAACAATCAATAATTGACTAACATTCATAGCAATGACCAAGTGTGTATTGCACATGCTTAAAAAAGAACATTTAGTGAAAGACAGTAATGTTTAATATGTTTGGAAAAGCATGTGAATGATGTTTGATCAAAGATAGTATCATATTACATTTTACACCACTGACCATTATATATAAATGTCTTAATTTTGTTGTTATTTCTTCATCAAAAGTGGCTTTAGTTTAATTTCATCTCATAATTTGCCTTATAAAAACTGTTCTATCTTTTTAGAAAATTGATTGTAAATCTTTTATTTAAAAATTAAATAGTACTTAAATTGGTTATGTTTGTTATCAAAATACTAAACTTTGTCTTATTGAAAGTAAATAATTAGAATTATAAATTATATATAAATTTCAAATTAAGAGATTACCTTGTTTCCATAACCAACCTTCCCGATCGGGATTAAAGAATGTGTGCATCAAATCATTTCCATCATCTTCGGGAATCTTGAATGGCTCCTGTTTTATACTTTCGTACAAACTCTAAACACGTTAAAGTAATTGATAAAAATTTTACCTTAACAAAAGTTAATTACAATCTAGGATAATTTATATATTAAAAAAATTTAGTCTAATAATTTAGCAATTTTATACCATTAAAAGCTCTCTCGGAAGATCGCCACCATTGTTAATTCCACGATTCATGCTTATAAACTGTTCTTCGGAAGGTTTCTCTTTTACGCTTGGATTATGCAACGATGTGTTAAGCATAATGATGGCAAACGAAAGCACATAACAAGTGTCTGCAATTGGATACATATTTTTAGATGACAAAAATAAACTTTCAACTGAGTACATAAGAATGAAAATTAACATGTGCAATTGGAATTGTATAATTTCAAACTATAAAAATGATCAATTTTAGAAGCTAAGGTAAGCTTTTACTTATTTATTTTTGTATCTAACTTTATCTTATTACATAGGCAGTCCCCTTTGAAATGTAATGAATTCCTAAAAATTAAACAAAGAACTGCATGTGAAAGAATTCCATTCCTAGAAAGCTAAAAAGAAGTTATAAAATCTTAAGGTAAAAAGAGTTTTATACAGTGACTATATTCATTACATAAATCATTAAACAGACAATAGGAAATTATTTATGAAAATTAATTTTATTAACAAAACCAAAGATGGCAAAAAGCACCAATTTTATTGTCAACTGAAAATACAAAAACTGATTTAGGGGATAAAAGCATTATGTAAAAAGAGTGAGTTGCCAAAAGTATAGGACTACCTATATACAGGTAGCCCTCGGTTTATGCCAGTTTAATTTATGCCGCTGAGCAATTTGCCGTTTCACTGTTTAATTATCCCAGATTTTCCCTATGTTAGATTTGAGTAGTTTTTGTCTAGATTTGACCAATCCTAGCGAGACACAAGTCCACTACAACAACACGTGTCATGGCAGAATTGTGGCTCGTTGGGATTGGTCAGATCTAGACCAATAGAGAACATTCCATGAACTGTTAGATTTGAATGAGCTGCAGACCCGACATAGAGCTACAGAAGAATGACGAAGAAGAAACTCCAAGAGTTATGAAAATGGCCTATCTAAAGCGTATCCTTTCAACTATGGAAAGTTTGACAGATGAACTTCGTGAGTTAGACAATGATTGGGAGCATCATCACATCCATTCGACCATATTCATGAAATTCTCAATGAAAGAAAACAAAAATGTAAACAATTAAAGATGGATACTTTTTTCCGAAAAATGTAAGAGATCCAAAACTAAAATTTTTTAATAAAAACATTTCACTTTATTTTATGATAAAATACATTTTAAAAATTAAATTTACATGTATTTTGTATTATATTGTATTAATAAACAAAATTATTTGCTTATTTTTCACTTATGTAGAACCTAACCCTATACCTCACTGTAAATATGGGTTCATTTTATGCCGATTCGATTTGCGCTGGCTTTTGTAAGAACTGTGGCGTAAACCACAGGCTACCTGTACATATCTGTTATTAAAATGAAGTATTGATTATTAACCTAAAACACATTTTTTAAACTGCTAAATTTGAAAAATTCTTCCTAAGTATTTTATAATATTTCACATATAAAATGCATTTATTCCATGTCAACTCATCATAAATGAAGTTCAATACTTTGTACTAACATGAAATTTTGAAACTTAATTCAGTTTTTCTCTTATATAACAACTCTTATACAACAAAAACATGAAAGATGAATTAAAAGACAAGGAGCAATTTTTAATTAGCAAACCACAATATATTATCATCATTCTTATTGTATTGTATGTGAATATAATATACACATCTCAAAGCCTGATGAGTTAATACAATAATCCAACGATTGCCTAAATATTCGGACTATGATATGGCTATAATCAAATAATTAATACAAATAAATTTGGTACTAGAGGTAAGTGTTAGGCGGTCATCTCTTATCTAAATTAATAATTATAATTTTAATAATTTAGTAAATAATTTAGAACCTTCTGGAAGAAAATAACTGATCCGGGGCATGAACCAGCAGTCTCCGTGTGCCATGCAGTGTGCTACTAATTGCGCCACCTGGATCCCAAGCCAGTCTTCACTTCCAGAAGTATTTAAATTTTGATTTAACCTAATTAAGAGATTGCACCTAACACTTACCTCTAATACCAAATTTATCTGTATTAATTATTTGATTATAGCCATATTATAGCCCGAATATTTAGACAATTGTTGGATTATTGTATTGCATATGACTCAGAAAAAAATTTTGTAGAAAAAGTATCTTTTCTTCTTCCTTAAACCAAAAATTCTTTAATCTTTTAGGAAAGGTGTACAAATTGTTGTTGCTCTAAAAAAAATTAGAACAATCTAAAAGATATAAACAAAAAGTCCTTTTGCTTTAATACATCCAGAACAGTACATTTTGCAATGAAATTTCAACTTGCAATATTTAAAAAAAGTTATTTTTAGTGTCAAAATTTTTAAAATTTTGTTGCAATTTATTTTAGATACATAACAAAGTTATTGATGTATGTTTTTAAATTCAATAATATAAAATGTTTATCTAACATACGACTTATGATCCAGGTTTTGGAATTTTCCTGGTTTTCTGCACACAGGATAAGTATTTACTTAAAATATAAAATAAACAAAGTTAAGAAAAAAAACTGTATTTAACAGATACAAATTAGTATACTTATAAATCTGTTTGATCATTATCAATCCTTAAAATATAGGATAGAGAGTAATATTTAGGATAAAAATTAAACAAAGAAAAGTAAAGAACATAATGGGACTGATATGATGTAATGAGTACACCACAAAAACCAAAACAAAATGGTTGTGCAGCAAATTACAGTAATGCTACAGCCCACCAAATTTCTGTAGGTTGGATAATTGGTCCATTAGTAAAATCATTATACAGAATAAAAATAAATTTTTTTTACCTGTGTTACTAAACACACCGGGATTAAGTTGACAATATCGCTGTGCGAATTTTTCCATCATACGATCAATCTTCTGTGCTTCACCAGGTAGCCTAAAACTCCACAAGAATTGCCTAGAATATTTATTATATTAAGTCAATTAAAATTACATATGTTTAATGCAAAAATGGTTTTAAAAAACTTGTATTTTCCATTAAGATGCACTGGCATATCAAAACACATCCATAACTTAGATTTTGAAATCCCAAAGATATAGAAATTTTTGCAGAACTAAAACAAAGGAACACAATTACAATTCAGAATCAAGAAAGAATCATCATCAAGATTGGCTCTGACCAAAATAAAAATTTTAAAAAAGCCTGTTACATTACATCAGTGAAAAATAAAAAAATAATTTTTTTTCCACATTCAATTCCACATTAAGGTTTATCTGAATTTGCATCACAGCTAATCAACAACTATATCATATTGCCATTATCACAGTTACTCTCATTTAATTTTGGCCAAACTTAAATTAATTAGTTTGTTTACAGCAACAATTAGAGAAACAAACATCATATATACTTAGACTAATTGTTTAATATCAGGAAGCAAATGACATAATATGCACACATTTGCTTCAGATCTACAGTAGACAGTTTTATGTATAAGAATTATTTTCCCTTGTTTCCTGATGTAGTAAATTATTATTATTTGTTGTTCTGGTTGATCTGAAAACCACCATGTTTAAAATTACGTGTTTGGATTTACCATATATTGATGACTACAACATGTAAGCTTACTCCAGTTTGGTTATCATATCAAATACAGGATAATCTTTTCTGGGAAAAAAGTCACATCTTATAATGTAAGATACGTGATAATAAATACGTGATATCGTGATAATACCACGATTAAGAATTTAACTAATTTGAAACAAACACATTTCCTAATATTTGTTATTTAAATATACTCATATAGCAATGATTTCAAAAGTGGTAAATAAAAAATTTATTTAATTTTTTACAGCAACAACAAATTTTAAAAATATGTCTATATATAATAGAATGAAAATAAGGGATCAGAACATAATATTGAATAGAATTTAGGAATAAATTAACTGAATGAAATTAAGACAGATGCAAAGAATAATAAACTGACAATTTGCATTAGAATAGTGTCAATCACAAGTGAAAATAAATATTTGAAATATTTTATCCATTCTACAATCTTTAATACATGAAACTAAGGTTACATTATTGTTACATTTAAGAACAATGATTTGTGTAATTTGATTAGAAAAAAATTGGAATATTTACTAAAACTTTCAGAAAAAAAAAAAATCATAATTTTTGTTTTACTTTTTCATTTTAACTTGGGATTTTTATTTTGCTAACTTATCATTTCAAATTGGCTAAAGTAATTGAGATTTTAATAAAACATTCCTTTTAAAAATCAACTTATACTATTAATAAAAAAATTCATTAGTGATAAATTTAACATTTTACTTAATCATTAACACAAATATCAAATATTTTGACAAAGGAACATTATTAAAGAATATGATAAATTTAACCAAAATTAAACATACAATACTAACAATTTCATTAAAAAAAATTATTTTAGCATTAAACCTTTAAACTTTCTTTTCATTACTACTAGGTACTGTACCTGAGAGCTTGGACCAATATTAAGTCGGTAAAATCGTGAAGTTCGACAAATGCGTCGAGAACTTTGATGTTGAATTCATTTCTGAAATGAAAATAATGTTGTGCAATATTAATTATATAGTATTTATGTAAACATTTTTGTACATATATTAAAAATACTTATAAGTACCTTTCCCCTAGATAATCACCAATTGCAGTTTTATTCAATCCTTCTCCTTTATATAGAAACTGTGCCACATCATCTGCTGTGTTTTTTAATAAACCATGTTCTATCAAGTACTCTATTCCCTAAAGTAATCATAAGTATTAACTAAATTATTACAGAAAAACACAAAAAAAATTATTAAAAACAATAATTATTATGATTAACTAGAGGTAGAACTAGAGAGAGGACAGAGAAAGTAACTAAAAGCAACTATGAGATAAATCATTTTCTAATACAGTGAATATCATGCCAATTATAAAATCTATACTTTTTGACTTTTCAATAAAGTTATATTTTCAACTATATTAAGCAGTAATTCCAAGATTATTGCCAAACAACTGACTTCATAGTGCTGGTGCCAATCTTAGTTGACATGTAAAATATATTTACAAAACAGTTATATACTATACAAATCTGAACAAGTTTTCCACGTCTACATTCACTATTATTCAATCAGAATTTTAGAAAATAGTCCAGAACTCAGCAATAACTTATTATATAGTGTGAGGGATGCTAAAAGAAGATCAGTAATTGTTTATTAACATTGATTTCAATTAGAAAATGAAAGAACTCTCTGCTATTTAACCCATCATTTTATGCAGATTGCTTCACCAAACTTCATTGATTTTTACAATATAGTCACGCTATGTATAGAAAGCATTGAAACGGACCCTATGTAGTCAAAAGGACTTACCCATTACACCGTCAAATGCTGATAACATGATAAAGTTATGAATGGCAAAACTTTTAAAATCATCAAAAACAATAAGAGCAAAGTTTGTATTAATAGCAAAAGAATTATTAGGTAAATAAATTTAAATGTTTGGAATTTATAAATCTAATATTAAATGACAAAATTACAATTTATTTTAAATCACTGTTTTTCCAAGATAAGAATGAAGAATGTGACAATAATCTTGAAACCATGTGGAATTATTTGCCATAATTTTTTAAAACTTCACAAAATTACGAACAAAAAAACATTTTTTGTAACATTCCAAACTTTTACCTTTTGTCAGTTGATGTTGAAAAGAAAATATTCAGTCATTTGTCAGATTAATAGTTAAAGTTCAATACTGTTCAATTACATGAAATTATAATAACTGAAGTATTATGTACATTTAATGAAAAAGTTAACTACGATAACGGTAATCATATAGATATAAAGCTTAGTTACTTTATTATAAATTTATTTATTAAAACTTAACTTCATTCCAAGTTTACTAATTGCATATTTTCTGTTTAATTAAATTTATAAAGCATTCAATAATTTAAATTTTATTGAGAATAAAATTAACATTTCCATACTTTTTTTGGATCCATGTTAAATTTCTTTTTGCCTATGGACAACTGCTTTGCTTTCGTATTAGTCTTACTGTAAATTGAAAATATTTTATGTTTAAATATTTAAAAATCATTTTGAGAACATACATTATAAAATTTAGATTAATTTGATATTCTAAATTTTAAATCATGAATAAAAAATATTTTTTGGACATAAGGGAAAAAACATATGTATATATACATACCTCATAATTATATACATCAAATAAAAATTTTTTACTGCATAGGACATTTGTATATAACATCTTTTTAAGTACTAAAACATAACATTAGCCATGTTATGTTTTAGTACTTACTTCCCAATTCCTAATGCCAGATTTTTACAAACATCTATGCTTAGTTCTGTGTAAAATGCATTACATAACAATTACAAAATAATAAAATAGTAAATGTTATAATTGTACTATTAATTTGATGTCAATTTCAACAACTATGAACATTTCAGTAACATTTTTGACCTATGTCGTAGGCCTTCCTCGGGAACAATGGAGCAGAACTCTGTCGTTTCAAAGGAAGGCCATCAGTGTAGGCTGAAAACATCTGAACTGATTTGTTATTGCCCTGCTATATAAGATATAAGGTTACTGAAATGTCCTTAGTTATTGTTCAGTTTGAGTTTTTGAAATTAATATCAAATTCTTCAAACAGAAGTTTAACTAGAACTCCAGTAGTTCTTTACTGTTGCAATCCTTTGGTGTTTTTCATCTCACTGGAATATCTCATCATATAATAAACACATTTCATAAAATTAGTTTTTTATGATAGGAATTTAATAATATATTAAGTTCTTCTAGTAATAAGTCTTATATATATAATTTAAGATATCTTTTTTAAAAATGTATACAAATTTACATTAATAGCTTTATATTCAATTCCAAATCATTAAAAAAAAATTTTTTTTGAGGATGATTAAAATGTTCATAAATGTTTGAAAGTTCTTACACTAGGATTATCTTTGTGTGTTTGATCTGAATACATGCACAGGTAATCTGAGTAAAAGAACTTGCAAGCTTGAGGAGTTTGGCAATGCTGCAAATCAGACTGCACTACCAACTTGCAGCACTGTGAAATTACTTGAGTGTTTTGCTATCACATTTGATAACTTTGTATTTACACAATACATAATTCAACTCCTTAGTAAAGAATTAACATTTATATATAATATTTTGAGATATAATCTTTACAAAATTAACTATTCTATACATTAATAAACACTCCAAACTATTTTTTAGAATTATTATTTCATTTGATTCTGATGAAATCGTATTGTAGTTTATTTTGCTTTATACATTATTATTATTATTTCAATTTTGATAATTACAGCATTATGTAAAGCATCAATTTTACTAGACTATTTAAGTAACAATACTATCATTTCAGCATTAAAACATTTTTAAAAAAGAATTTAAATACACCATCAGTTTAATTTTTTAAAATTTTTTAATGTAATATGATAATTTTACCTAACTGCGGTTTTATTATTAGAAATTTTACGACTAATATATTCATATTAAAATTAATTTTATTTACAAGTTAACGAGTAAATATTTTAAGAACTGAGCTTTAAATCTTTGGAGAGCAAAGTAATAATTGCTTTGTTTGATAGTTTATTAGATGAACATCTTAATAGTAATTTTTTTTTTGAAAAATTTTATATAATAAGAATAAATAAATTATTATCTCTCAAATTATTATTTACATACTTAATCAATAAAATTCATATTTATCATCTTCAAACTATGGCAAAGCATGCTACCATTTCTAAATTTCTGGAATTGATGATGTAAATATGGTCCCTTTTCATTTGACTCAAGTCGGTCGTATCTTAAATAATCTTTAGTATATTAAACTGTAATAACATGTGAACAAAATGACAATATAATCAGTAGTTTTTCAACTCAACTTATCATTAGCTGAAACAAATGATCATTTATTATCATTTTGACAATATAGCTGTCACAGAATTAATATCATCTTAGGTCCAAAACATTTTTATAGAATTAAACATGAAAATAAAAAAAAATAACTCTCTCATTTATTCTTACAATTTGTAATACACTTTACAAGAATTACAGCATTTATTTAATATTTGTTGGTTTGGTTGGGTTTGGGGTGTAGGTACAAGGGCCTTGGTAGGCCAAAAAATACCAGATCTAGGCATTTGGATGTTTGAATACTCTTTGGTTGTTCAAATATTCGTTTACTCTAAATAAAATATAGTCTCATCAAGACTAAATATTTTAATTTCGGCAAATATATTTGTATCTTGCTTTTCAGAACCTATTAATGTTTCTAATTTGGATAATCTAAATATTTCCAACTACAAAATAAAAATGAGAGAGAAAAGTAAGAATTTTATCTTCTCCTACAATCATCACAATAATGCTTTATTCGAACAGAAAAAAAGAAGAAAGGTTCAATCATCTTTAAGCATCATTTAATCATCATATTTGGATTTACAGAAGAAGTCTAAAATATCATGTCATAAACCAACTTTCTCTTGCACAGAAATGGATAATTTCCAGAGTCCTAAATGATAATATATAACATAGGGTGGTGCAATATTCATCTGTATTTAAATATATAATTAAATAAATATATATACACACGTCACAAGTAATCCATAATTCAGGGACTGCATGTGGCCCAAGAAGTCCTAATTTGCAATCCCAGGACTTTGGTAGCAATTTTATTTAAGTGTGTTTTCCTTACATCATTATTTACACAACTGCATAAATATTATGCTTTTTTTTTTAATAATTATTATAACCACACAACTACTATGCATTTTTTCAGCAATATTTTCTTCAATATTAGTTGTATATGCATTGCCGAAGTTTGAAAGTAATAAAATGCAGATTTGAAGAAAATTTTCTATCAGAAAATGGCACAAATTCACATTTTCTTTCCTCTATATTTTAAATACATTCAACTAATAAAAAATCTAGATGTAGGATTGCCATAAGTTCAAAACCAAAATATTATGAGGTATTGTGATAATTGTGCATTATGTAGGGAGGGAGGTGCGTAGGTAGTAGCTATTTCAGAAAGTAAGTGTATAATACTAGTTAAATTAATTTTATTGAATTATCAATTATTGAACATTTTTTATTTGTTATAGTTATTATGTTACACAAATCAACTAAGTTTTGTTAGAAAACATGGCTGAATCTGTGATGGATATGATTAAATATAAAATAAAAATCCTCTTAGTGCCTATAGGCAGGTAAAGAAGGAGAGAAAAGCTATACTATGACCAGATGTAACCATTGACAGTTTCTAAGACATTGTACAGCACTACATGGCCATAGAACATGATGAAGGAGCCAAAGATTAGTGTAGGTGATTGCATGTGAGATTGTAAGGACAGTTGTCATATGCATGCATGGCATCTATCATGTATAATTCTTAATTACAAAATCATAGTATTTTCTATAAGAATGAACAAAAAATTTTTTAATCAGGACAAACAGTTCCAAATTGTTAAAAGTCCCAAAAAGATAAAGATGTATGGCAACCCTACTAGATAAATTATATATCATATTAAACAAAACAAAGTTCCATAATCATTATTTATAGATCATTTATTATTTATTACATTAATCTTTAACAATAACAGGAAGTCTAACTTTCATTTTAAGTTATGACTGAGGAAACTGGATACAATTTTATTTTTATAGTCTTCAATTTAAAATTTTTCCAGATATTAAAATTAGATATAATTATTTAAATATATAATACTTAATAGTAGATTGTTAGAGTATGCAACCATTTGTACATGACAAGAATTCAGTAAGACACGGATATAGTTTTGTAATGTTAATTACTAGACGTTCTTGATTGTTATCCTATTATTATTGACCAATTTATCAACAGAATATTTTACTTTACTCTAATAATACTCTGAAAATGAACCAAGTAACCTTGGGTTAAAGGATATGAAAAGAAAAGGTTATTATATTGTTGTACTGGAATGTTTCCAAGAGATGGTGTCAAAACATTGTGTTGCAGTCATTTAATAATTATGCATAAGGTTATGATATAGATTTTCAAGGAAAGATATTGCTATTTGTATACAATTGCATGTATAAAATGAATACTGATATTGAAGCTAAAATTGTAGACAATGTTCTTTTGTTTCCATTTGTAGTTTTATGATGTATATTTTCTTTTATATTGTTTACTTTCACTCAGTTAATTAGGTTTAATAATGATTTAAATTGATCATTGTAAAGAAATTATGCAAACCAATTTGAATAGTTCAGTGACTGATAGATTAATCAGCATTCAAATTTATTAAGTATAATATGAAAACAAAAGTCAGAAGATACATTTTCCCAACTTTTTTTTTTAAAATAATCAAAAAGCACTTTGATAAGTCAATCTAGCCTTTTAAATATTTAAACAGTGTTGTGTTCCTTATAATCAAGCTTTTGTTTCTAATTGACAAGTTTACTTTAACAAAAACTATTTTCATTTTGGCTTATTTCCAAATTATAACAGGTGTAAACATAAGAGGACTGGTTTAACATATCAAAAAAGAAGGCAGTAACTAGACAGCCAAAGCCATTGACAACAATCTACCAGACTAATTGTTTTTTCGTGAACAATTGACCAAATAAATTTTAAATAACTCCTTATTCATTACGGCTCTTTGTTTAATATGAATTTATTTATTTATTCAAAAAAGGGAACAGCCTGTATTAACTACAAAGACACTCTCTGACTATCAATAAACTAATAATTAGGGAAAAAATCTTGGACTGTTAACAAGTTAGTTTAACAGTAAGGAGTATTCTTTGTACAGCTGAAACAAAAATAAACTTTAAATACTATAATAATAATAATTATTTATGAGATAATAGAATAATGAAAATCTTCAATTCTGCTTTTAACAGTTAAAAGTTGTTTCAGTTGAAACAATAAAACTTGGATAATTTATACTAATTAAAACAATTTAAAGTTTGCATAACTCCAGCAATCAATTTAAGCAAAGTCATTTTATTATAACAAACAACTGTTATAAATTTTGGAGCTGAGAATTGAACAAATTTCAGAAGTTATTTTTAGTTGTAAATAATCAATAGCTCACTTCTCCAATAATCAAAGTCCACTATTTCCCGCATTACTGTAGATTCAACAATATTTATGCCAATTTCCAAGTACTTTTGAGCCTTTCATCTCTTCATTAGAGATGTACAGGAAAAAATTTGCATGTATGTACGTACTCCTGACAAGTCAAAAGACTTAAAAATAGCAAAGAACTGAAGTAGATATGGTTAGAATCGTCAATAAAATAGTGGACTTTAATGGAAACTGACTTTTCAAATAAAATAACCAAAAATCTATATTAGCTTTATAAAACAAAATAATATATCTAAATATAAATAAAATTATTGTGTTTTATTTACATGCAGATAAAAAGTGAAATAAATTTTCCCATGTTATTATTAAACAATAAATGCATTTTTAATGTATAAAAGAAGAAATATGACGACGATTTTGATGAATATCAGTTTCCTTCCTCTAAATTGTTTCTGTTTTGAAAGATTTAAGAATGAGATCAAAAATTTAAAAGAAAGTTTCCTTACAGTAATAGGAAAGAATATTAAATTGATTTTTACTTTAAATTTTGATGAATTGTTGATTTTGATTTAAAATATATATATATAATTTCCTGATGAATTTTCTTCTTTTCTGTAAGATTTCCACTTGTTTACATAGTAACAAATTCACAATATCAGATTATACAATGACTAATATTTTCAGTTTCAATTTTGAAAGCAAGAAAATTTGTAAATAATTCAAAAATATCTCTGACATTTTTTTTCTCATCTGAAGTAAACAAATGTAGTTCAGACAATAAAAATGATTTATATTTTTTATCCTAACTTTTGGAATTAGGAGAATTATGCAAGTTTTCACAATTCCCAGCTTCAGAGAAATTACAGTAATCACATTCCACATTATGAAAGCTATACACAGTGATTTATATAATCGATAAATACAATCAAAATGTATCTCAACTATTTTACAAATCAACTGCTACTGTTATTTATATTTTATAAATATTACCAATATTTCAGATTATACAAAACAATACTCTGAAATCTTACTTAAAATTTAAGGTGAAAATTCCTTGAAAGAATTTGGAACTCAAGAAGAGCAAATAAGACAAAAGATCGATTGGAAGTTTTTGTTAAATGACTAAGTACCAAAAGGCATACCAGAGTACAATTGAACTTTGTAAACCTTAGTACCATATTCTAATATTTTGATAGTAACTGCCTGAAAGTTCAGGAAACCAAAATACATTATTTATTAGTTTAGAAACATTTTTAGATTATTTTAGTTGAGCAACAAAGCAGATAAAACTTAAGAGACAGTTCACAGAACAGATAAAGCTATCTCTGTTCTTTTGAGTACTAATGCTAGACTAAAAGAATTAATATTTTGGTTTCTTAACTTAGCAATTGCTAAATGATAATATTAAAACAAAAATTTGTCCTTGCATAGCAGATATGTTGTCATATTTAAAAGTCAGTGTATTTTACTGGAAGTTTATATTGAAGTCATATCATATTTAATTTGTCCAATCTGGTAGATAATGTGTTAAAGAGTGGTGTTTCTAAGTTTCCAGATTGAGGATTCAAATCCCACTTTAGGCATGAATTTTTGTGTTTAATCAGATTTTAATGGAGATTGTTATTTGAGACTGTGTTAAAAAGTGATATTGCTTGTAAAATTAACAAAATAAACTAAATTAAAATCTTAAAAAACAGCTTACACATATCTATCTGAAAAGAAAAAAAAAATACTGAAAGTACATACTACATATAGTACATTATAGTTAATATAACTTAAGAATAGTAAGCTTATAAAATAATAATATCTGTAATTGTAATAATTGCTGTATATTATGTGACTTACAAAACTAAACATCTTTCTACGAGCTACCTAGTTTAAGCAGTAATTACTATAATTGATAAATTACTACTTGAAATGATATTGAAATGAAGTGAAAAAATTAAATTTTTTATTTTTACAATTACATATAAATAATATAAATTTATACGATTATAAAATTTGAATATTTTTGTATAACTATACAATGATAATTAAGAAATTAATAAACTATTATGTCAATCATATTACACCCAATTCTGTTTTTACACAGACTTTTTTTAAGATGGATTTTTCAACACAGTCTGGAAAAAATTCATCTCTACATGATTTGTTTCAATCTAACACATTTCAAATAAATTTGCCTTTTTAAAAACCTCCATTTAATTTTAATTACAAAAAATATTCTTACTTTCTTTTCTAGAAAATTATTGTTATTTTTTTTTTAATCTTAGAATTTGCATTCAAGTGTACTGCCACACACATTTCAGTACATTAATGTTTGTCTTTCTTTTTTTTTTTGAGACTCATTTGAATATGTGTAGAGATGATGGATATATGTAGATGGCAAGCCACTAAGTAAGCAAACCAATGACATACTGTAGTCTGTTTCATATGAAACAGACTGTCATTGGTTTGCTTACTTAGCTGCTTGCCACCTAGCTCACTGAATCAGTCATTCCAACTTTATCCTGTGACTGAAGCAGTCAGAAAAAAATTAACCCAAAGTTTGACAATTTTTTTTGTATGACTGTCTTTCTTCAGATTCCTTTTAATACAAAATAGTTTTTTTAATGTCATAAGCTAGAGATATTTTGGTATTTAATTGAAAAAGTCAAATAGAAAAAATTAAATTAAAGTTTGCAAGTACAAATTTATAAAATTTTGCTGAGAATTTTACATTGTCCATCTTTCCACTTACTAAGTCGAAATATATTGTTTAAACATGTCTTATTATATGACTGGTTTGTCTTATTATTTTCACTGGTTTTAAAGTCTAGAACCAGTCTTCCATTTTCCCCCTGTATAGTATCTTTTTTTACACATACTTTTTGGCAATGTATCTACGGCCACACAAAAACAGAATTGGGTGTATCCTTTAATAATTTATATTTAGATTTATTTGTTTAATATATTTATTATAAATAAAATACAAATAATAATATACAGTATAAGTTAATAAAAAGGCAATATTAGTAAAATTAGATTGTCAACACACATTAAGGTATCTATTATTAGATAAAAGACCATCCAAAAATAATCACATTTATGAATGATCTTTCTATCAATGAATTTTCATATCTATATAGCTCATGGTTTTTGACCCAGTTCTTAAATAATAAACAGATATGCATTATTTTTATTAGCTTCTCTATAAACAATCTGATTTATCTTCTATTTGTTTATAATATGACAATTTTATGTATAAACTAATTTTTATTCATAATTAACCATACATTCATTAATGTAATAAAATCATTATAGAAAAAAATAAAATCATAAAAATGTATTTTAACCTCTTTGACGATGATTATTTTAATATATAACAGTGAATCATTCAGGTATAAAATTAGTTTATTCAAGTATGAATCATTATTATTATTATTATTATTAAGCAAAAATATAAAATTTCACAAAATGATATTTATTATTCTATTATTTTCTTTTCTTGTCTACAGAAATTATAAAAAGACCTTCTCAAAATATATACACAGTTTAAGATTATAAATATAGAAAGCTGTGTGCACTGTCAATGACCTTTGATTTGATTTCCCAACAGTGTCAAGCTTTATTTTGCCTCACTGCTTTTAAACTTGACCAAGTGAACGTCAAGCAAAATGATTTTTACGACTGCAAATTTTGGATAAAACTTGTTTATATAGTGTAAGCATGAGGAAAAAATTATTGTAAGTAAATTCTTATCTATAATAAACTTCTAAAAATATATTTAACCTTGATTTATTGTGAATAAGGTACTATATTGCCTCATAAGTGCTTCAAATTGACGATATTGCAAAATATTAAAATGCAATATATCTGTTGATAGATTTTGTTTCAACAAATAACTGTTTGTAAAAATTTCAGTAAATAATGTAATAGTTTATCTCTTGAATTTGATCATATAAACATTGCACAAATTTCTTAGAATTACAGGAAAAAAATTTTTTTTTTTGTAATTAAAATACACTTATACATCATTCTAAAAATTATTTTGTAAAATTCTGAATTATAAACTTGAATTGTCCTATCAAAATTGCATTTTAAACATTACAATATTCAAAAATATTAAATTATATATTCTAAAAATTTAAAAAGAATATATTTAACAGATGCAATTAATTAAAATATACAGTACTTGCTTTCCTAGAATTATTTTAATTTAATATTGTTTATGGAGATGCAAGACGCAATTAAAATATTTCATAGTTATCCTGAGAAATNCATGTATTTTGTATTATATTGTATTAATAAACAAAATTATTTGCTTATTTTTCACTTATGTAGAACCTAACCCTATACCTCACTGTAAATATGGGTTCATTTTATGCCGATTCGATTTGCGCTGGCTTTTGTAAGTAAGAACTGTGGCGTAAACCACAGGCTACCTGTACATATCTGTTATTAAAATGAAGTATTGATTATTAACCTAAAACACATTTTTTAAACTGCTAAATTTGAAAAATTCTTCCTAAGTATTTTATAATATTTCACATATAAAATGCATTTATTCCATGTCAACTCATCATAAATGAAGTTCAATACTTTGTACTAACATGAAATTTTGAAACTTAATTCAGTTTTTCTCTTATATAACAACTCTTATACAACAAAAACATGAAAGATGAATTAAAAGACAAGGAGCAATTTTTAATTAGCAAACCACAATATATTATCATCATTCTTATTGTATTGTATGTGAATATAATATACACATCTCAAAGCCTGATGAGTTAATACAATAATCCAACGATTGCCTAAATATTCGGACTATGATATGGCTATAATCAAATAATTAATACAAATAAATTTGGTACTAGAGGTAAGTGTTAGGCGGTCATCTCTTATCTAAATTAATAATTATAATTTTAATAATTTAGTAAATAATTTAGAACCTTCTGGAAGAAAATAACTGATCCGGGGCATGAACCAGCAGTCTCCGTGTGCCATGCAGTGTGCTACTAATTGCGCCACCTGGATCCCAAGCCAGTCTTCACTTCCAGAAGTATTTAAATTTTGATTTAACCTAATTAAGAGATTGCACCTAACACTTACCTCTAATACCAAATTTATCTGTATTAATTATTTGATTATAGCCATATTATAGCCCGAATATTTAGACAATTGTTGGATTATTGTATTGCATATGACTCAGAAAAAACTTTTGTAGAAAAAGTATCTTTTCTTCTTCCTTAAACCAAAAATTCTTTAATCTTTTAGGAAAGGTGTACAAATTGTTGTTGCTCTAAAAAAAATTAGAACAATCTAAAAGATATAAACAAAAAGTCCTTTTGCTTTAATACATCCAGAACAGTACATTTTGCAATGAAATTTCAACTTGCAATATTTAAAAAAAGTTATTTTTAGTGTCAAAATTTTTAAAATTTTGTTGCAATTTATTTTAGATACATAACAAAGTTATTGATGTATGTTTTTAAATTCAATAATATAAAATGTTTATCTAACATACGACTTATGATCCAGGTTTTGGAATTTTCCTGGTTTTCTGCACACAGGATAAGTATTTACTTAAAATATAAAATAAACAAAGTTAAGAAAAAAAACTGTATTTAACAGATACAAATTAGTATACTTATAAATCTGTTTGATCATTATCAATCCTTAAAATATAGGATAGAGAGTAATATTTAGGATAAAAATTAAACAAAGAAAAGTAAAGAACATAATGGGACTGATATGATGTAATGAGTACACCACAAAAACCAAAACAAAATGGTTGTGCAGCAAATTACAGTAATGCTACAGCCCACCAAATTTCTGTAGGTTGGATAATTGGTCCATTAGTAAAATCATTATACAGAATAAAAATAAATTTTTTTTACCTGTGTTACTAAACACACCGGGATTAAGTTGACAATATCGCTGTGCGAATTTTTCCATCATACGATCAATCTTCTGTGCTTCACCAGGTAGCCTAAAACTCCACAAGAATTGCCTAGAATATTTATTATATTAAGTCAATTAAAATTACATATGTTTAATGCAAAAATGGTTTTAAAAAACTTGTATTTTCCATTAAGATGCACTGGCATATCAAAACACATCCATAACTTAGATTTTGAAATCCCAAAGATATAGAAATTTTTGCAGAACTAAAACAAAGGAACACAATTACAATTCAGAATCAAGAAAGAATCATCATCAAGATTGGCTCTGACCAAAATAAAAATTTTAAAAAAGCCTGTTACATTACATCAGTGAAAAATAAAAAAATAATTTTTTTTCCACATTCAATTCCACATTAAGGTTTATCTGAATTTGCATCACAGCTAATCAACAACTATATCATATTGCCATTATCACAGTTACTCTCATTTAATTTTGGCCAAACTTAAATTAATTAGTTTGTTTACAGCAACAATTAGAGAAACAAACATCATATATACTTAGACTAATTGTTTAATATCAGGAAGCAAATGACATAATATGCACACATTTGCTTCAGATCTACAGTAGACAGTTTTATGTATAAGAATTATTTTCCCTTGTTTCCTGATGTAGTAAATTATTATTATTTGTTGTTCTGGTTGATCTGAAAACCACCATGTTTAAAATTACGTGTTTGGATTTACCATATATTGATGACTACAACATGTAAGCTTACTCCAGTTTGGTTATCATATCAAATACAGGATAATCTTTTCTGGGAAAAAAGTCACATCTTATAATGTAAGATACGTGATAATAAATACGTGATATCGTGATAATACCACGATTAAGAATTTAACTAATTTGAAACAAACACATTTCCTAATATTTGTTATTTAAATATACTCATATAGCAATGATTTCAAAAGTGGTAAATAAAAAATTTATTTAATTTTTTACAGCAACAACAAATTTTAAAAATATGTCTATATATAATAGAATGAAAATAAGGGATCAGAACATAATATNAATATTATATAAAAACTCTACAGAATTAGTTACATTTGAGTTAGATAAAAAAAATTGAACAGAAAGATAAGATACTAAAGTTATAAATGAAACTTAATTGCATCTGGCCCATAGCCATAGAAGGGCGAGAGGAAACTCAGTCACCTCTGTCTATTCTTCCAAATGACTAAATTGTTTGATTATTTATACTTTTTACATAAATATAAAATTTCTAACATTTAAATTTTGAATATTTTTGTACTATTTTGTACATACATTACTTAATACTAATATATTATAGACTATTACATTTCAAGAATTTTTCGGGGCAGAGCTTCCAAACCCTCTTTCCCTGGGGCATTCCAAATCCCCAGATGCCGGTAAGGTTATCCGGTAATTTGCTAGAGCCACCCCTACTATTCTGATCTAGCTGCACCCTTGAGTTGTATTAATAACAACTTGGAAAATATCTAACATGTAATGATAAAGGATGACATGAAAAATAAATATTTTTATGATATAAATTATAAAAGATTTTCAGAAATATTTTTGTATCATTAACAAAGCTAAAAGGTCAATATATTATGTTACATTAATATAAATTATTCATATACAATGAATGATTAAAGCCTAATATAATTTATGTTATCTGAAGAACTTATTTTTCATTATAAATGTATCGATCTTATTGAATGCATCTAAAATTGGGTCATAAAATTAAAGCCACTTCATACTTAATATTCAAGATTTTATGTTCAAGTGTTTTTGATCAGAATACTGCCAGATAACTTGACCTAAAATTGTTCCTTTGTAGTGATAAGTATTTTTCATTTAATTGTACCAAATAAAAATAGACACACTCCATAAATTATTAATCAAGTTCCTTCCATATTAAAAAAATATTTGCAATTTCAACTTAGATTCATTGAACTGTTAAAATATTAAGAGCTCAAATGTTATCCACAACTCAAATTCAATAGAAAAAGGTTTCTCATTACTATATTGTCTCTTAAATGACTATTTTAATAAATAATTGACAACTAAGAAGGATCTGACACTCATTTTGATCATTGATCTCTAATCAGTCCATTGTTAACCTACATCCAGTCATTGTTTATTTATAAAACAAAACAATTTATTTAAATTATTATAATATATTTTTGAATTTTACTACTTCTTTGTCTATCTAGATAAACAATACATATTAAAATGTATTATGAATTCATCTGGAATTGGAATAATTTTGTTAATAAATAAATCTCGAATTTAGATATTATAACTATTATTCTGTCAGACAGATAAGTTTGAAATATTCTATTTATTCTAAATAAATTTAATGTAATTTTTACAAAGTGCTAGGTAATAAATTTATTCATTAATATCAAAAAAAGCTAATTTTGTTTTTAAGAAAATCAATGGAAAAAAGACCAAACTTACAGTACAGAAGTCATTTAATAAGAGCTTGTTAACTATCTTAAAAAACAGGATTGTAACTGAAAAATGATTATTTCAGCAATTTATTTCATTGCAATTAATGCTAACTCACTGTATACCTAAAACTTCCTTAAATAAAAATGGAATATAAAATACAAAACAAATTCTTTCATGTTAGCATTGAAAGTATAAAACATAAGAATGTAAAATGCCATTCAAAAATACACAATGGCAAATAAATAATGCAAAATATATTAATATTCTAAACCACCATCAACAAAAGTGGACTTAATTCAAAATATAATTTCATAAAGAAGACATTCTGCTAATTCTGAATCGAAATAAAGATACAAAACAACTAATCATCAAAAGTAACAGAAAATGTTATTACTTTTAGATAAAAATTCTTATGTTGGAACACAAGTGATACAAAAACAATAAAAATTATCATGTTCATGTTTTAGTAAATTTTTTAAAAATTACCAAAATAAAAAAAAATAAATTGAAACTATCAAATTATGTATTTTAAATAGGTGATAAGCATTCAACTTCACACTGATGGCCTTTGAGAGCCCTCTGCAGCAACCAATTCCCATTAAAATCTGACACTCGCAAACATTCACGTCCAAAGTGGGATTCAAACCTGCAACCTGGTGAACTAGAATCTTCATCTGAATGCACTCAGCTGCCAAATTAATTGAAACATGTTAAGACATTTCAATTACTATCCAACTTTATGTACTAAATTCCATTAGCAAACTAATTTCATTATTATTCCGACGTTGACAAAATTTATTTTTATTCCGTAATCGACGGCAAATTAAAATCCGGGAAAACGCCTTCGTATTAATGAGTAAAATTTATATTTTTGTAGAACAAAACGGAGACGACAAAAACTTAATTTAAAAAGGGAAGCGCGTTTAAAATTTTACAAAACACAGAGACAATTTTTTAATTATTTGACCGTATTAATTAACTTTAAAAACTACTTTTCAAAAACAAACACGCTGAGAATCAATGTTTACCTTTCATCCTGTGCTTCGAGCCTTTCCATTTCTGCTGTGACTTCAGCAATTTCATCTCGAAGTTGCTATTAAAAGAAAAGTTTTCAATTATAAAGAGAAAAACTAATTTTTCTTCACTGCCACGAAATGCAGGGATCACAATACCATTTACAGTAAAAAATTTAGAGAAAACAATTCAGAAATCAGAAAAAAATTTACTAGTTATAGTTTAAATTATTCACAATTAATTATAGATTTACAATTACTGTACGTAATGATTATATTTAATATAAATTTGGTATGAAGAGAGTGTAGAAAATGTATAAATTGTGAAAAAAAAATGATGTAAAAAAATCCATTTTATACACATTTACTAAAAACAGTTTTAGTTAATCAAACTGGTTTCCGAAGATTGAATATATGACAAATGAAATTGGTATCATTATTGTTGTACGACAGAGATTGCATGTTGTAACAAACTGGTTACAAAAAGGAGAAATGAAATGAAAAAATTTACTAATGGACAAAGTCAACATGCTCCAATAAATAGCATACCATACGTCTTTAACCTCGCTATAATAATACCTTAATATAATTTTAATTTTTGCGTATTATAATTTAAAATCTTTAAATTTTTGTGAAATTGATAAATGTAGTCTATGAAGGACATAACAAAGCACGCAACGCTAGAAGCAGAGTTTGAGGCGGCACCCGAGGATACCAGAAGAAATGGGACTCCAAGACGAACACCATGAGAGGGGACGAACTACAGCGGCAACACCTGGTCTCTTCCCACATACTGCTATTGCAATGGACAACCACTTAAATGGCATTAATTAAGTACTTCGGGTTTTTTTCTTTAATGGCTAATTGGAAGAGTAAAACTCAATTAACTGTGAAAATTTTTATAAAACCAACTACCTTATTAAGAAGAGAATAAAATGACACTCTCCTTGATACCAGATTTAAAAAAATAAATAAATAAGTAGGTTCAAATTGTAAAACACACATTTACAATGCACAAACAGGGAAAACATTTAAATTTCTTATTCAAGTATTTCACATTAAAGTTCTTGCTACCATTGTTCTGTAACTATGTCATATACAATTTATATGTTAAAAATCATGATAAAGCAGATTTGGAATCAAGTTCGAGAAGTCAGAGTCATTTTTCTTCTAAGAAAATATTAATTTCATCTTCCAAACAAGGTGATTTATGACAAAAGAATGCTTAAAGTTGCAAATACAACAGCAGCAAATCTACTTTTAAATGCGAACGACTGGATTATATTTCGACCGATCAATTCTGAAACGCTCCAAATAAAAGTAATTTATGGCCTCAAGGATTCAAAAACTTTTCTATTAAAAATATAACTTTTTTTCGGTATTAATAGCCAACATTTTGTATTCGTTAACTTTTTCCAACAAGTTATATATAATCCAGGCCAAATCGACTAATTTTAACATCAAATTCCCCAGCCTAATGACAAAATCCTTCTTAATTTCTTTAAAAAAATATCCTAACATTGCATAATTCTTAAGAGGAAATTAACCAGACCGATGATTCATAATGTCAGGAGTTTTCTCCTTTAATATTTAATTTTTTCCCCTATTAAAAACATTCCTGCAAAACATCTAAAGGCTAAAATCAAATAGAAGAGAGAGAGAGAAAAAAAATTAAGTTAATTATAAAGAAAAGGAAGAAAATCATTTCTCTGATAGCTTTTTTCCTGATTTGTAATTAATAAATTGACACGAAATTATCCATTAGCTTTCATTCTTACACCAAATTAAATACCCTTCGTCCAATTAATTACTTCAAAACGAACGTATAGGGGGCAACGACACTGGAAGCAATTACGTAAACAAGCTTTACTTATCTCACCGTACGAGAGAAACAACCGTTTACGACCGTTAAAATAAACAAAACGTCGGAGAGAGCGGTAAAAATAGAGACAAAAACGGGCCTCACCTCTTCGAAGGCTACTCGCTTATCCTGCGACACGAAACAACACATAATCGACAACTGAAATCAGCTACACAACATCCCCGTACCGTATCAGTTCGCGACTAAACTATTCGATTTCGAAAATTCGTTTTTCTTTCTTTCCCCCTTCTCCTCCGTTACTCGACTTCTCTGAGCCACCCCCGAACCAAATAAGCCAAAGCAAAACAAAGAGAATCGAGGAAAAGGGCTAAAAGTGTGACGTTATCGACTGCCCCACTGCCCTTTCCGGGGGAGATGGAAAGAGAGAGAGAGATTGGTGCGATCCTCCTCCCCCTCCTCCAGCCAATATATTTCCATCCCCCGATCGTCTACTTAAACTACTCACCCCGACAAAACCGACGCCGTTCCCCTTTACGAGAGGGATGCTAATCGAAATTCATAATAAGTAGAGAGGTTAGCGAGCGGACAGACCTCCATAAAAAGCACTTGGAAACTATTACCGAAAATAAAAGTGGCATGGTATCGATTCGATAGACCAATCCCCGAGTATATTTACGATTAATTCGACCGATAAAAGTGTGTGTATGTGTATATATACTGTATATATAAACATCCTCCTCCTTGGACAATGTATTAAAAGCGGATTTTGGGGAGGTCGCCATTAGAAACACAGCGGGACAGACGAAATTTCTATCTGTACGTACTACGGAGCGGGGAGAGAGAAAAAAAAGCAACCACAATAATGCTTCGGGTCACACGCAACATGGGAACATTCCCTACAAGCGGCACACTACTTATTATTTACTGCCGAGACGGACAAACACACTCGACGTGGCCCGTCTTATTAATAAAAGGCGTAATATAATAGGCGATATAAATCGGGTACTTAACATAAATATACAAGATAATTAAAGTGGAGCGATAAGAGTGTCTTTTTACTTAACGATACTTCTGGTACCTGTTTTCACAATGGCAGATAGCCATCGCTTTGTTTCGAAATAAGGACGAGGGGGATAAGATCAATGACGAACGACAGACATACACACACACACACACACACAGAGAGAGAGAGAGAGAGAGAGAGAGGCGTGGCTGCCACATTTCCGCTACTGTAACCCAAACTGGAATAACTAGCGAGAGGGGGGGAAGAAGTGTCGACGAGTGATGCGAAAAGTTCAATTTTTAGTTAAGGTCACGAGTAAAGGCGTAAATAAGTCGAGATATTCGGGGGTGTTTTTATTTTTATTATTATTTTTTTTTTTTAAATTCCCATTTACTTCTTCGTCTCTGGAGGTTTTATTACTATATTTACCTGAATCTCTCTAAGCAGTTCTGCTTTCCTTCGTCGAATATCGGCCAGCAGTTGTTGTTCTTCGGGAGTGAGATCTGGAAAAAAAAAGAGAAAGAAAAAAACTTTTATATAAATCTATAAAACAGAATTCATTCCTTATTAAAATAATAAACTTTTAAGAAGAATTATCGAATCTAAAACCGTAACCGCTACTCATTCGGTAACTCGTAATAAATTCTGGTATGAGTAATTGTAACCAGACACCTCTCGCTCTGTCAGGATTTCCTCGACACAGAGTCTCCAACCGAAAGTATTGTTAACGGAGATTAAAAGAAAATAAAAAATACATGCGTTATTATCAATACAAAAATTGATTTAATCGGTATTTTACTGTGTTTATTTATCGCCTCGTACAGAGGAATAGAGGAAGAGAAGTAATGTAGAGAGGGAAGGGGAATTTTCCTTTACGTCAAGAACAGTTTCAGTATCTACTAGATAGAAAGTTTGCTGTACTTCATGACTAAGAGGACGAAGTAAAAAAGAATAATACTAAAACACCAGAAGCAGCCAAGTTTTTCAAAAGTAGTACAATTTATCCATCAGGAGTTGGGAAATTTTAAGCCCACGGGTAACGTTTCCGTAGCTCACTGCAGTTTAAAATACGGCAAGATCGACTGGTATCAAATAACACATAAAAGTAATTAACTGTATTTTTAAAACCGATCGATATTCCTCACCGAAAACCAATTATCGAACTTTTTATAATTGGCTAAAGAATAAATTATCCAAACCGGCCTGGTTTCTTCATTACGGTAATGTAACCCATATGGAAAATTACCGCTCGGTATCGTAGCATTTCGAACATCCAGCCGCAATGGTAAAATATTCATTTCTAATTTGATTAAATGAACGGAAAGAGGACACGTAGGGATGCGACTTATCAACCACGGAGAGGAGAGGAAATAAAAATAAAATAATAATAATAATAATAATAAAAAGTAGTCTGGCTTCTTCTCTCGGAGGAACAATGTCGAAAAATAAATGCCGATTTTATTAATTATTCAGTATTTTCGTATAGCCCTAATGAATAATTTAGTGTTTCCGTAAATTTTCATCATCCAAAAGTAGGAACGTCCATTATCAACGTTGAGTTTCTTCGCGCGTGGGGCCGGGATTGATGAGACGAGGCAATCCGCCGAGGGGGATGACGACGACCCCGGGAGGACTTTCGATGGGGAAAACGGGCCCACCCCCATTTTAGGTGTTAGACGCGTGAAGAAAATCCGCAAAACTCCACGCGCCCGGCCATTTTGTCGGGCGCAAACCCGCGACCTTCTACTGGTGGTTTCGTCCATTCGACCACTGTAGGCACTCGAGTCTAGGTCTTTAAACTTTGTACTTTTTAGGAAGATGGAGACTCCGCGAATAAAAATTTAAATTAAACTTACAGAAATCGTATAATTATTTAGAAGAAATTTAAAAAAAAAAGCTACCTCAAAACTGCGAAACGGATTTAATTAAATATAATTTCAATTTTTCCGGATGGAGTAAAAAAAAATATATGATAGAAACGTCCCTCGAAGGGCCATCGCTCCATTTTTGCGATCGTTTTCGACAAAGATTATTATTAAATGATGGCGGGCTGCAATGAAGGGAGGCTTTTGTAACCGAACATTAGAAAACATCTCTTCAATTAGCAACACGTTCAACAATGGCGCTGCGGGAGACGGCAGCAGAAGCAGCTTTTCTCCCCCCTCACAAAAAACCTGTCATATCAACGCCAGGTTAATTAAGATATAAAATGGGAATCTTTCTGTATAGGCCTATATATATATATAAAAACACACACGGGCAAACAATGAAGGTAGAAGGATAAATCACTCGGCAATACTCACGAACTTCTTTCAAGAACGGGACCTCATCGATCAAGCTCCGTAAAGATCCATCTGATAGCAACGAGAGGAAATGAATTTCGGAGAGAAAAACCCGCGAATAGAGGACAACTCGCTTGGAATTATACGACATTTAATCTAAGTATATCCATTTTAGTCGTAAAATTTGAAACCTACAATTAGAAAGGAAAGGGCACGCTTCACAGATTATATTATTGCATATTTTTCCCACGAATCTGCAAGAAAACACGTGCAGCAAGACGAAAGCGGATTAAGTATAAATTAAAATTGCCCCCAGCAAATATAAAATAATAATTAATAATCATTTTTTTAATCTCTATAAATTTCACAGTCTAAAACACTAAAAGATACACGCATTTTATAAAGGTCGTTAATCACCATCCCCCCTCCGATTTAACGCCCGATTTTAATAAAACAAAGCACGTGTCGGTAACCACACCGACCGGTAGACAGAGAAGCGGGACATCTGCCCAAATTGGACGCGAAAGAAACCCGAAAACACGCGTTAAAGCGAAGTTTCGTTACGAAAATTAACGTTACAAACGAGAAGAGCAATCTGGCAACCGACCCGCTAGTGTTTCGCTTCTATATTTACACTCCCGGATTACTCGGTAATAGAAAATCGCTTCTATATTAATTTCTGAGAATGGCATCTATCAAATTACAGTCGCTAATGCGGCGTACGAACCGACATTACTACAGACGGGCGAAACCAGCGACGAGCAGGACACAGTAATAATAATAATAATAATAAATTTGCCAAGCAGGAAGAGGCTTGTATCGATTTTCTCCGAACTTTATCGATTATTTTTAGATTTTATCCATCATTTAGAATTAAAAAAAAAGGGTGAAGAAACTAAACTAAACTAAGGAAGAGAGAGAGAGAGAGAGAGAGAGAGAAAGACGAAACTTTATAATTACTTTTCTTCCTCCTCCCCCTTCGAGGAGGGAAGAGGAAGAAGAGGTCTGCGGAAACGTTTTTATTGTTTATTATTTTGAATTATTTTTTTTCTTCTTTTAAGAATAAATGCGCGTTTCCGAAAATAATTCTTCTGGTAACGAAAAGAAAAAAGAATTTAATAACGTACAGTTCATCAATTACGCGTAAATAGGTAAAAAAAAATAAAATAAAAAATAAAAAGAAGACAGAGGGGGGAGGAAGAGTCGCCGTAGCAAAAATGAATTTTTTAATCGAATTTAAATTTATAACGTTAACGCTCGAAGAGTTTAAAATTACATCTCGAGGCTTAAACAAATAGTTTCTGATTTATTTATACAAGAAAAAAGGGGAGATGGAAGAAAGAAGAAGAGCGAGGGGGGAGAGAGGGAGGGAGGAAGGAAGGAAGGAGCAAGAGTTGAACGAATTTCAACAGTTGGCAAGTGTAGTAAACAAACGGAAAAGAGAACCGAAAGACCTTAATTGAACCGCGGCACAACGGCCTGTTTTCGAACTGTTAAAAACACTGTACCGAGTGCAGCCGAGCGCGTCCGATCCACTAGTATCAGTAAAAATAAAAAATAAATAATCCGATCCCTCCCGTGCTAAAACCGACCTTTCATTACGGGGGGGGGGGAGAAAAAACTGGAAGGACGTTACCTGCTTGAGGTTGAATGGCCATCTACCTCCGTCTAACGCTCGGACGTTCGGGCAGAGGAGCGTAATATCGAGGCGAAGAACGGAAGAGGAAACAACGTTCGACTTCGGGCCGGAGTAGACAACTCAGACCTTGGCATGGGTCACGGGAGGGAGAAGGGCAAACTGGTTCCAGACGGACCGCCTCCGGCTAAGAAAATAGTACCATCCGCAAAGCGTCCCCGTCTTTAACCATGCGAATATCATAACTCGATATGACGCACTAACCGAAATAACGACGCAGAAAAAGAAAACCCGCGCCGACACAACGAGTACAATGTTTTTTTTTCCCTCCTCCCCTTCTTTTCCTCGAGATACGAGGGGGAAAAAAGCAATCGCAGTCTGTGTCGGTCCGTCCGTATGCGTTCGATGCATATATAATAATTGGAGCCGAGATTTTCGGCAATTTCTAAAATCGAAGAGGAAGAACGTTCGAACGTTTCTGTTACTAAAAACGCAGGAAATTCTTAAATCCGGGTCACTCGACACCCCGAAACGGTGTTTCGAAGTAATTACGGGGGACTTTTTTTCTTCTAGACAAAGAAATTTCGGGTTATAAACACTTTGCAGCAATTGTTTACGGCACTTCACGCCGGTGAAGTCATTTAAAAACTATATTCTCTTCCCCTTTTTTTTCCTCGTGTCTTCCGTGATCTTTAATAGATTTACCAAACTTAAAATAACGTCGTTATTTATCGACACGCCATTTGCTCTACAAAACCGAAGGGAAGTAAGTTTGCGGGAGGCGAACCGAAGCGTGCACCTAAAAAGAAAGAAAGAAAGAAAGAAATTCTTCATCTTCCCCCTCGAAATAGCCCAAAGCGTCCAAAAAGGTATCTAAATTTATCCATCTCCCGCGTAGAAATTCGACAATTCTTGATATCCGCGTGGCAGAAGGCATCCCCCGGATAACAGAGAGCGTGGATCGTGATCAATTTTTCACGCGCCGAATGAAACTTTTACAAGAAACTTCCAACGCGTTTAAGTTCGTTCGAAACCCCCCCCTTCTCCTACGCTATTCGTTTATCCGTAATTTAATAATATATATATATATATATAACGTTGTTTTAAAGTATCGACTCTTGTGAGAAAATTTCGGCGTAATTTAGGGGCATATTTTTATAAATTATATTAAAAATTGCGTTTTTTTTATATTTTAAATCTTTTAATAACGCTATAAAAATGCTTATTCGGAGACGATACCCGATACTTTTTAACGCGTATCTTATTGCTATTTTCTGTTTCGGCCGTATTAAATTACCGCTTTCCCTTCGTAAATTATGCGCATAATCGGGGGGTGGCATTTATCGAAAAATTACAAATCGCGATATATCGGGTTTCGGGAGCGTTAAAATGTCCCGTCGCGACGTATTTATGGCGAATTTTTAAGCGGGAGTTATCAGCTGTAACAACAACAGAGAACCGAGATCTTCTCTCGTGTCTATGCAAATATTTACTGTGCAGACTTTGCGTATAACGAACTGCGAGCGTAATCGATCCTGCTGTGAATAATTACTTTTAAATGATTAATTATCGAGCGGTTAAGTTTGATAAATATTGATCTAGGTAACGGTTACGCAATTAACAAAAAAAAAGTGATTAGAATTACTCGATTTACGCGTACGTCAAGTAGTTTTCCGAAAAAGATTGAGGATAGACATCCGGACGGACGAACGTAACGAATACAAAAAAGCCAACTTTTCAAAAAATAATAGTAATAATTCCAGCGAAAAAAAAAACAAACAGACCAATTTGTATATAAAAGTCTCCATTTATATAATTATAATTTCGAATTCTATCAACTGAAAAACTATTTTCTCCGCCGTTTTTCTGTAAGAAAAAGAAAGAAGAGAAGGGGAAAAAAACGTAGTTTTCTCTAAGGTTACTCGATTTTCATCCAAGCAATTACCATAAGTTATTTAACAATTAGGTAAAAGAGACTTTTTTTTCCTCCCCTGGAGAAAAAAAAAAAATTCAAATCACTCTCTTGATTACTCAATCACCGGCTCCGATCGAGTAAATAACTAAGTAATTTTAATTGGAATACAAGACTTAATTTCGATTAAATTTAATAGAAATTCTAAGGGATTAATCAGATTTTGACTAATAACCCGTACGATTCGGCCATTTCTATTAAAACTGCGTTAAAAAAATTAAATTAAGATTATAAATTTCCAATGCAATTTCATTTAATTGGATTCTTCTTTTTTTCTTTTTTATATATCCCGTATACAACTTGGATTGAATTTTCCATAGTTCCTAGGGAATTTTTTTTTCTTCCACTCTTCTTTGTTCCTCTTCTTAGTCTCTCCTCTTTTGTATTCGATAATTTTCTATTTGTATTCATTTTCGCTTGAATTGCTTCCGCTAATTAAGCCCCCTTCTTATCGCTAATTTTCGCCTGGTTTTTGAATTGAAAGAAAATCAATTTCTGCGGAATTCTAAACACTTTCACGGAACCAAAACAAAGATTCGCGTGCGGAGGAAAGTTTCCAGCCAGGAAACTCGGAGTTTCCTCTCTTTTTTTTTTCGCCCGTCCGTAAGCCGCTCCTAACAAAATACGTGTCGAACGAAAGCGAGCTGACAACACGGTATCACAGTGTTCTTGTGTGAGGCACCCTAAACAGTGGCGTGATTGACACCCGAGACCATTAGAGAGTGTGAAAGCAGATAAAAGCAACAGATAAGTGAAGTGTAAACATACAAAGACTACGCAGCACGACGAAAAAAAGGGGGCATAAAACATGCAAACACACCTAAAAATCGAAGAAGTGGAATAACGAGAAAGCCAACAATGCATAAAATCGGTGACGAGAACCTCACGGTGGTTACATCAAGTAGTATATAAAGACAGGTATTAAACGCGTTGCGGACAGACAAGAAAAATAAAAGATCGCACAGGACAATAGTAAAGAAGAAGAAGAAGAAGGAAAAAAAAAAAAAAAAGCTTATTCCCGAATCAAATTAAGTCTCTCGAGCACGGCGCACCGAAAAAACACACAAAATTATACACGAGTTGGGGAAAAAATCGAGTGGCAGACAAAACCAGAAACGTAAATAGGAATGGATAAGTAAATGGACACGAAGCAGATAAAGAGCAGACAGGGTAATAAGTGAAATACAAAAGAAAAACATAAATCATAACGATAATTTACATCTTAAATAAGATGTAAATATCTCTCTCTGCCCGACCGTTATGAATGCATTTTTTTTTTCCTTCTTCCTCCTCCTCTTTCCGGTACATAAAAAATCCCTAGTCCAGATTTTCTTATAAAGGATCTATGCAGTATAAAGCCATTATACGAGCCACCTAAACTATTCCGTATGATCTATCAATCTCTTTTCCAACTCGTAAAAAATTCCAATATAGATTTTTCTTTAAATTTCCGGATTTTTTCCGTTCAGAAACGTCAAAAAAATGACCTGGATATAAACGACACGGGAATTTTATCGACATTATATATATATATATAGAGGAATAGATGTAAAAGTTCATGCAACACTACGAAAAGTTACAACACGTTTATTTATCCACCTTATAATGAAGTCTGCTGTATCAAAATGTAAGGTGTGTTCTTTCTGAAAGGGTGAAACAGCATAAATCTTAAGGATAAATTACACGCGGTTTAACCACGATATAACGAAGTCGGCGCTAAACCCGGTGAATACACCTTTCCCCGTAAGCATTAGAGAACCTTTCGGGTTTCTTGTGTATTACACAATGTACGATTTTGCATTACGAACGTCGAAAGTCACACGCTGTGATGATAAGCCGGTGAGAAGACCTCATAATTCTCATTCTCTGAGGTAACTCGGTTTAGCTCCACGTTCGATTTAATGACAGTTCCAAAGAGCGAATAAATGGAGGCGCTAAATCGAGGTACACGCAGAAAATCAGACACGGAAGAAGCAAGAATTACAGAACACGAGAGATTACACATAAAATAACGTCATACAACAATAAATCACAAGGCACAGAAGCAAGGCATTTTTTTTTTTCTTCTTCCACGGGAGTAACGGTTATTGGAGTGAGATAAGCAAATTAAGGCACCAACGAAACGGTTCCTATTCAGAGATTAAGGTTATCTTAATATAGGACGAGTAATAGGCCGAAGACACAGAGTGGATTAGAATCAATCGAGCAATTTAAAAACGAGCAAACTCTTACTTCCTATATTGTTTCATTGTTCTTTCGCGACAGACCCCTAATCTGGTTTGCAAATTACCGACGGATTAAGTTGTATAAATTATATTATATTGTATTACGAGCCTTACACAGTAGAACGATTCGAATTTCCCGACTCGTCCGGGATTAAACGGGGGAGGGGAGGGACTAAATTACAATAATCCGGCCTTTTGTCGGAGTGGAAGAGATAGGAGAATACGGCAGGCATTAAAACAAGGTCTCTTCCACACGAGAAAATAAATAAATACACAGAGGGGAAAAAAAATAAGTCTGACCCGAACTACGTGCTACTTCTTCGGTGTTAATATTCTTCCTTCGAACAAAAGCCAGATGTCATTCGTGTCTGGATATGGTAATGCCGCATCAAAATACCATATTTTATATTCTACACCGGCATTAAAGGCATTTGTATTCGAAGCGCACTTCTGTATATAAATACATATTTTTTTTTACGCTACAAACCTTTAAAACTGCTTTTTTCCCCGCACACCTTATCAAAACTTACTGATTTAACGCGTTTACTTAATATTTTGACGCCACTTCCGGTCGAGAAAGCGTTAATTTCGGCGATTTTCAAAGCGACGGAGCGTTATCTACACTCTCGCAGTAGTGATTTTAGGGGGAAAACTCGCGTAACTAAAATCTTATACGAGTTTATAGCGTCGCCGAATCGCCGCGAAGAAGCGTGGCGACGATAAAAATTCCATAAACGAATCCTATGTTAGAACGTACGCAGACAGAACACGAGTTTCTCGTGCTACGTACGCTCCTTTAGCGCGTGCGAGATTCTGCCACACCTAGTTTCATCGATCGACCCGTTATCTAAAAAAAGAAATAATAATAAAACTTCTGGAACTGCTCCAGATAGCGTAATTAATATTTCATTCCCGTAATGAACCATTTTAACCACTAATACACCGAAGATAAGAACCCTACATACATACATTAAAGCACGCAGTTCACCCAAGTTAAACTATCTGGAAGAAAGAAACGTGTTAAATACGGGCGGTTCGAAAGTCGGTTAACCGCTGAGAAGGCAATGCCGTCTCTGCCACGGTTAACGCAATTTTGGGCCCCGGAGGAACAAATTATCCGAGTGAGAGCGACTTATTGAACACGGGGTGGACCAAAAGTCGATTAACCATCGTCGTCTTATTTAAACACTTCGCAGAGACCGTTCATTAAATGACATCCGAGTTCGATACGCGAATTACACGATGCTTTAATAAATTCGGTGCATCCGGAACGCACGTACAGTATATCACGGGTCAAGCCACTTTTGGGCCACGCGATGCGTGTTATAAAATCGCCTATCACTTAAAAGGACAAAGATCAACGCGTACTGGAAGGCACAAAAGTCAGTTAACTGTGCTGTGTGTATTCCAGATAGGAACGTACACAACGCGGTTGACTGATTTTTGGGCCACCCAGTACGCGTCGATCTTCGTTACATCGAATTTGTTGGAGTATTGTTAATTTATACAACGAACAATGCAGCAATGTGTACTTGGCTACGGCGGTTAATCGACTTTTGGATCGCCCGTTAAAAATGCCAAAAATCTCCAAACGGGTTTAGTATTTCCTCAAATACAATTTACAGCGTCCGATGTCTAAGAGGGGGAAGGGAGAAAAGAAAAATAAAATAAATAAATGAAAAAAATGTAAAACCTCCAGCGAGATATTGTTGAAAAAAAATAATAATAAATAAATAAATAAATCTTTAAAGGGGTTTGTTTTAAAGCAGTTTACAGAAAATGTATCATCTTGCAGAATTTATTAAATGTCCCGAGTATCGTGTTTGTTTTTCTATATATATAAAGGACATCGGAGGAAGAATATGATAGCGAGAACTTCAGAAAATTGGAAAAACTAAGAAGGGGAGAGAGAGGGGGAAAATCCGAATCATCAAGAAAACAGATCGGCCTGTTGGAAAGACATAAAACCTTTCAATTTAAGCAGAAAAACAATCACTGCAAAGCTACGAAACGTGGAGATTACGGAGTTATCTCTAACTGCCGGATTTCTCTAACATTAGCTGATACCAAAGGAGGTCGTTTTCGCGAAAACACTACTCGGAAAGACCCCCCTTCTGCTGTAAAAAAAAAAAAAAATTAAAAATTTTAAAGAACTTCGACTTCTTTCCTCTCCCACTTCGTTTATCGATCCTATTTAAGAAAAGAGAAAAAAATATATATTAATAAAACCAGAAAGAAAATAGAGTAATTTTACAGCCCGTGGCGTACGTTCCATATTTTCGTGGACGCCCGGTGACGTCATACGGCAATTTTCGCGTGAGAATCGAAGTTCAATGTTCACGTGGTAACGTCCAGAAAAGGAATAGGCCAATTATCCGATGTTCCTCGTCGATAACAATGGACTCACTCAAGCAATAACAGTGTATACAAAACATAAAAAATACGTATATAAATCAAGGTTGTTTCTAATAGCGGGGTCAAGATCGAAAAATGTGGAAATGCGGGTCACTCGGATCATCCGCTAAGCCATTTTTTTTTCAATTTCTTACGTTTACGTATTAAATGGGTCGAATCGCTAACAAAAAGAAAAAGAATCTGGACCGAGTGCGGGGGGTGTTCCAAAAGTCAGTTAACCGCTTGAAATTGCAGAATTGGTGGAAACTCTGAAGAGAGTTTCTCCCAATTCCCCCTCGAATCTCCCACTCTGAGAGATTCGTATATGCAAGTGTAGCCAGAACACGCAAAAGCCAATACACGAGTTAACCGACTTTCGGACCACCCTGTACGCGTTAGATTGGCGGGAAAACGAAGTTAAATTCTACTCCGAGGGCGGGTCGAAGAAATTTGTAGACTGAAAAATATATATATATATACAAAATTACAAATCGACGAGACTACAACTCTAAAGCCGAGGATCAAAACTTCATCTTTTTATGGATTTAATGGAGTTTTACCGGTTTCCTCCTGAAAGCCGTGACAAGATAAACCTTTTATTCCGTGGAGTAACATTAAAATACACCTTTTTTTTCTAGCAACTCCCTTTACGAATTTTCCAGTAAAGTGCTTTAGAATTTTATCATAACCCTTTCCGAAACTGTTCGGTGCCACTTCGCATTTCAATAATTTTCCGCTGATGTAAGGAGAAGAAAAGAAGAACAGGAGGAGGAGGAGGACGAAGAAAGAGGACGCTTTCGTTATATCTCAAAAAACGCAGAGGGGGGATTTAAATTTAATGCGTAGCCGAGCTTAAACGTCATTTTAAGATTTCACGGAGGACCAAGCTTTTATCTACTTTTTCCTCGACGTCCAGGCAATAACCCGAACGAAAAGTCGACACGAAACTTAGCTACGCTATACACTAGATAAAGCAAGAGCACCTTAAAAGGAGGGTGGTCGTATGTTCGTCGCGATACAAAAGTTCGATCACGCTCTACTTTCGATGCGAGTGCTTCATTCGTCGCAGCTCTTCTCGCCCAACTAACTCCGAAGAGATAAATAATAAAAATAAAAGAGGAGGTCCATTCCACAATAATTTCGACGGGAAACTCCACCGGAGCGGTTAGAAAACCATGCCAAATTCGAACCGACGTTAGACAATAATAAAAAGAGCGAGTTCCCACCCAAAATTTAACATTAAAAACTTCTTTTTTTTGTGCGGTGGAGCAGCGCAATAACGTTATATTTTCGTATCTTAAAAATAAAATCTGGGCATATATTATGCATTACGGCATTTATCTGATGAATATTTTAGAGACGTGGACCGGATCCAACTCTTGACTTTTCTTTGATAAATTCGAACCTCCGAGGAGAAAAATATGAAAATAATAATAATAAAGTAAAATTCGATCGAAATTAGTTTATAGTTACGATGTATTAAGCGTTATTACTGGTGAGAAGAGCCCCGGAGAGATAAGAATGCACCGAACAATATCAATAATAAAACAACAAAATTGTATATTAAAAAGTTAAGGTATCTTCTGCGGCACGAAAGCACAATGTAATTAATTTTTAAGCAGACGGAGAAGCTCTTTAAACTTTTAAGAACGTTCGAAATATCTAATATTTAGAGAGTTGTAAAGGCCCGCATCTATGGGGATGTGTATTAATCAACGAGGGAACTGTGTAGAGAGTCGCCCAAACCGGCCATTTTTATAACTCGAACCCGCATAATTTTACCATTACGCGCGCGGGCGAGGAAAGAAAATAATAAAATTTCCAATCGAACAAGAAATTCGGAAACGAAAAAATGGAAATGTTTCCCACAAGAAGGAAAGGGGGGAGAGAAAGTAAAAGAGCAATTCTAAATTCAATCATAAAACTATATTCTACGGGGGAAAAACTTATCCGAAATTTCTATTAAATAGTTTTCTCCCCTTCCTTCCTCGTGCCCCGGGCCAATTGCATCGATTAGGATTGGAAGGACGAAGAAGAAAAGCAAATATACTGAATAAAAATGCACGGGCAAAGTATCGATTTCGATGGGATTACGTTGGGACGGAGGCTTAAAAACTCTTTATTTCTCTTCCATCTCCCAGTAGGAAAGGCCGTAGTGTCTCGACAGTGGTGGTCCGTGACGCCACAGAACGTGACGCGCGATGGAAAACGTTCACGCTAACAGTCACGCCTGGCATCCTGAGAACTAGGCACGGAGCGGTCAAGGAAGCTGCGTGTGCCTTGGCGAGTTTACCGGAGTAGAAAGACCAACCCCTCGTCCTAGCCGTTGTGCGGATTATACACCACCTCCTCCCATTACAGACTTTGACAGCCGCCCCCGTCGGTACGACATTTAAAAAAAAGTGACAGAGTTACCAACGACCTCGAGGGGGTCGGATTTATGACGAGTGGCGGTGGCTTTCCCATCCGCAGAGGGTTAAAAAAAGAAGAGGCATAGGACGAGCAATACGCATGTGAGAACGACCGCCAGGGGACCTTGATGTTCCCATCTAACGGCAGGATGTCGGACAATAATCCGTTTAACCCCACGCGGTTGGACTCGTCCTTTCGAGTCACACCTACACGCCCCGCCGGTTCCGGTCGTTAACTAAAGGCTCCAGTTTTTCCACGCCGCGTACGAACGAATTGTAACAGGTGTATGACCTACCGTTTCCCTCGTTGCCTCATTAACAATTCATTCTTTACCGGAGAACAATCGCCACTTTGACGTTATTCCAAAGAGGAACAGATTACTTCCGGTCAGCGCTTACCCACTCACACACACACAAAAAAAATCTCGTCCGAGAGAACGGAAGCGCACTAATTAAGCAAAATTTTTGTACGAAAAAAATGGAATTTAATGTGGAAAAGGCGAGGCTAATTTGGATTTCGCGAGAGGATCCTCTAAACTTTTTTAAAATCAAATCGTTTTTATTAACGGAGTGCCCAATTAGTGAGCCAACGGAGACCCCTTTCCTCCGCCAATTCGCTGTTTTTTAACAAGGTTTAACCACTCCAAAACCTTAATCTACATTAAAAAAAAAGTGAAGTCGAGAAACGGATTAGAACCCCCGAGCGATACGTCACGAATTTCGACACTAAAATCACTAACTCGGCATCTAAAACTCGCAATAAAAACGTCCCGAACACTCGGCCGAATCACACTTACACAATTAGACCTAAACGATAATATATTATATATATATAAAGCAAGGGCCGATCGATGCTAACTGTATCACTACTTAATTCGATAACAAGACGGAGGAGGAGGATGACTCAAATTACATCCAATCAAACAGAAATTAACACTTTAGTACGCTCATTAGAATTTATATTTGGAACAAACAAAAACAAGGATCTGAATATCTCTAATCTATTATACAAACACTGCGCGAGATGAATTTATAATACTCGAAACCACCAGTTAGGAGTAACTCACTCACATAGACAGACAGACACACGCACGCACCCCAGCAATTTTTAAATTAGCGATAAACACGGTTCGGACGAACGACCTTCGAATCATTATCGTCCCCTAAATTGTTTCAATTTAAGCCCGTTTAATATACATAACTCGGGGGGAGAGGAAACAACGCGAAAAAGTGGAAAAAACGGTTAATCTTAAACGCTCCCAATTAAGGAACCGCTATTACGCCACGCATTAAGACACAGGGAAGACGACTGCAGACAAATTAATGCAATTAGGTCACTAGCCTGCCTCCATTTTTTCTTCTCCATCTGCCACTTAACTCCTATTATCGTCTTTAGCAGACTGAAGTAATTTTGGATGTGGGCGTGACGGAGGGGGAGGGTAAAAAACAAGACCCAAACAACTGCCTAAACTTATTACAGGAGGGGGGATCCAACGTTCCGGTTAATGACGGGACGCCGTCTATCGATAAACGATATATAGGTCCCTCCTACGCCGAATGATTCGAACTTTGACGCCGTCGGGAGTCCAAAACTTCTCCATATACTAATTAACGCTTTAGCGAGGGGGATCTCGCCTGGACGTAATTACTGGCGAGAGTTCTACGCGTTTTTAACGTTTTATTATTAATTGCACGGCGCCGCGACTTCTAAACTGATGATCCAACTTTTCCAAGCTCTCCTCCGCGTCGATATCGCTCTATAATAAAGCTACGACAAAACCCACCCCCGGTATCAGGCAATCGAATTCGCCGAGCTTGCAGTGGAAGCCACATTCCTCCACAGCGTCGCGGACCCTGGGAGGTGGTGGTGGAGGAGGAAGGAACCGACCACGTGTTGTTCGGACCCCCCCGGACACGGCGCGATTTACCTAACCCCCCCGAAAAAAGAGACCGGAAACCGCCGGGAGGAAGAACCGAAGAATCGCGTCTCCTTCCCGGAAGTGAGTAAACATTTCTGGCGACTTCTAGCGAAAAGCTATTATTTCCGTTTCCGCTCCCGCGACGTCGCCGGTGAGTTGGCCCATAAAAGAGCTTCGACCGGGACGCATTTAAAAAGAACGTTCGTCCTCCCCTCTGGCTTCTTTATTACCAGAGTCTTTCTCGGCCGAAATTGAGCTGGCCGGGGGGGGAGGAAACTTCGCCCGAACCCTGGCCAGAGAGCCGAAAAGATCTGCTATCTGCCTTAATTAAGCCACGAAAAATGAAACTACCCCTCCCTCCGATAAGAATATGCAATACTAAGAACGGACGAGGAGGGGCTCAAACGGATATCCTAACGAAACGTGTTCGTCGTTACACGCGTGAATAAAAGATTGAACCGTGGATAGAAGGAAAATTCGAACGGGGGGTGTGGTGGTGGTTACTTACATTTAATTTCTTGATTGTGCATGTCGTACGGGTATCCGAACGAGCGCGTACGGGGATGGAAGCGGCGAGGCACAGCTGCCGAACGGCATACACGCGCGCGCGCACAGACACACAGACAGACAGCTGTGGCCAGCTGATCACCCGACTGAGGCGGGTAGAATGGGACGGAAAAGGAGGAGGAGCCAGAAGAGGTTCAACCGGACATAATGCGCCTTCTGCATGCAGACTTTGCCGACGCCATATTGGCTGGCTTCTTCCTCGGAGAACGTGACGTCGCTCATGTTTTAATCGATGAAAAATGCTGGGATAAGCAGATGCGCTTCCGTTGCCATGCTTCCACGAGTCCGAATCGATCGATAAATCCGGTAATCCGGGATGGCTTCGGGCCCTATTTTCGCCTCGACTTTAATTTAAGCGAAGGTCGATTTCGTCACTCCCCTCCTCGTTCCCGCGGATCGAAACGAAAACGTGATGAATTTGCATCCGACCGAGACTTGAAAAAACGGATAAGAGTTAGCAATACGCGAAAGGGACAACGTTAATTTAACGAGCGTAAGATGGCAGAAGCCAACGGGAGGAACGAAGAAGCTGCAAAGCCTTAACGGGTATATATAATCCAATTCAGGTGATGTTCCTTACTTCTGATCAAGATTAATGGACGGTCGCGGAAATAAAGATCGCAGAAAGATCAAAAAATAGCAACTAACTTCGCTAACTGACCTTGGCTCCCTTCTTCCGCGTATAAACACGCACTTTATCCCACTATTTTCCTTTCTATCTCCATCGAGGTTTAATAATTCTCGCGTAGAGTAACGCGGATATATATACTGTATATATATATATATATAAACCTAAAAACCCATGGCACCTTTCCTGCTCGCAGACTATTAAACAATCAAGCATTTTCTGAACAAATCTCGTTAAAATAAAGATCTAACGATGTATTACAAGCAGAAACACTTATTACTTCACTGATATTTCTATTAAAGCATCAACCCGATTTTTTTCCGACTCTAACAGGAAAAAAAGGGGGGTGGAGGATAATGAACCAACGCAGCGTAGCAAAGAGATATCAGATGTTTCTAACCGAGAGCCACATGCTAACTCGAGTTATTAATATATCTAACGAATCGTTCTTGCATTATCTCACACCACCGGGAAGACTATAAGATGCCAGATTTAACCGATTGACTTTGCCTAAGGAAATTATTTTTTTTTAAATCTACAATCTAGCGACTTTCCATCGATTTTCTAATCGATAAAAGTGTCGTGAATGTGTTTAATAATTTAAATTAAACGAATTAGTTAAATTCCTTAGCCAATTAGTCAAAGCCCGATGCGAGGTTAAGGAACACGAAAAAACGTGTAGGAAAATCCTAATTCGTGAAGAAACCTCGAGGCTAATCAATTAAAAACCGGCGAAAAATTACACGAAAATCGCCTATCTAGTCGAATAGACCAAAGACTTTTCGGCAAGTAAAGAGAGATAGAGAAAAAGGAGAAAAACAGGAAGGGGAACCGAACCCAAATTCTGATAGTTAAGCTGAAAATCTTGCTGCTCGGCGCGATTTTTATCTCCTCTAATCAAACTTTAATTAAACTTCTAATTCATTTTAGTTGTAATTAAAATAATTCTGCGTTATAGGTAATTTCCCGTTTAAGTAATTCGAATTTACTCCAGGAGCGAGAGAGAGAGAGAGAGAGAGAGAAGGTATTATGCTGACTAGTCGATTTTACGGAAGAGCACTTTGCTCGATCGAGAAACATCGTATATCATTCACGATAATTAAATCGTTAATATAAAAAATCGCACGGATTAAAACTAGGTTTGCAGAAACAATTCCACGAGCGATTGAATCCTCCTCTTTTTTTTTCTTATATACACACAAAAGGGAGGAGGGGAAAAAAATAAGATTCTAATCGGCGCGTCACATCTACATATCAATAGATGGAAGAGTTTGAAATGCAAATAATCTTTACTTTAATAGTCTAAGACGCTCCTCGTGCACAAAATCGATACTTTCGGATGACTTAAGGCTAAACGGCATCGCTGATTCTATTCGAATCGATCGTCGACTTCACCGATATACGTTGCCGTATGATTAGTAGTCATATTAGCGAAACATTCGTCGCTAGATGAAAAAACAGCGCTGCTGCGAGCGGGGGGGAAGAGGAGGAAATACGAAAGAATGCAATTAAGCACAAGTATCGAAACACGATTTTAAAAAAAAAATTTACTACACTATACTTTCCTAATGACGAATTGTTTCGGTGTCGAAATAACATTTGTATATTTAATAATTAACAATCTAATCTACAGATTAATCTGTAGATTAAATCGATTTTCGTAACGGAAAATATGTAGTAACAGCTTTTATTAGAACGGGGGGAGGGGATCCGTATCTCCCGAGTCGATTTCATCTATAAATTGTCACACGTCTTCTACATTCCCGAGCCTTTCATTTTTTAATGAGGTGCGTATCCGTCATCCATCGACGTTCTATACGAGGAGAAATGTTATCCTTTCAATGTTAAGATATAGGAGAGAACGTCTGGCCTGGCCTTTTGAATAATTCCAGTCTCTTGGCGAAAACATCATGAATAAACAAACCGCTCGGCGTAATGAATAGAAGGAGAATTTCCCAAGTTAATCTGGAAATTCCTCCACTTTCCTTCGTCGCTGGGCACCAGCGAAAATAGAATAAAAATAAAATCGAATATTAATTTCTGAGCGATTTCTTTCGCGGGATTTATCTGAATGATAAATGAAGTTTAAAAGCGGGAAAAAGTAGAAAAATTTTCCAAGTGTAATTCCCTACGGTCTATAATAATGGAGGGTAGAAAACCGAGGGAATTTCGCCACGGAAAGATTGATCATTCATCCGTGATCGGTCATCGATTCATAAAATTATCGAGGAAATTTATTATATTTTTATTCGTCCTTTTGAAAACAGTAGAAGAGAGAGAAAGGGAGGAGAAAAAAAAAAGATTTAAACTTGTGAATAGGAAATTTTTATTGGCCTAAGTCCAGTTTAGCACCAGCTCCAGGAGTGAGTGAAATTTTCTGATCGATTAAATTAATATTGGCTAATTATAATCGTGAATAATGAATCAGACTCAGAATTCTGTTTAAAAATAAAGAGGGGAAGTAATTAAGATAACTTCTGTGGAGTTTTCTTCTTCTGTTTTTTTAATGGTTCAGAGTAGAGCGATATTTTGATATATGTTATATACATAGTTCAGGTTTTAGGTGATATATCAAGTGCATGGTATACATGGCAGCTATGCAGAAACTATGTTGGATATAATCCAACAACTTGCCATTTTTTTTGTTCCCCACTACTTCTTAGTTATGAGAATTCAGATCTTATTTTAAGAGTACTTGGTACTCTATATTAAGGAACATTACAAAGGAAAAAAAAAGGAATTTTCAGGATGAATTAAGAAATACACATTTTAAATGATCACTGTGCAATTTAATAGATGAAATAGCGTAGCAGCTATTAATAACTGCTTAAAATGGGAGATAATTTGGCAATTTTTTTAAATAAGAAGACACCAGATAGATTTAAAAATTTATTACATATTTTCCTAGTTATACCTAAATTTTATACTTTAAACATTATTGTTGAGATTAAAAAATACCATTCTGACATAGACCCTTCCTAATTATGCCTTAATAAAATTTGCATTCCTTTAAAGGAAAAAAATCATTGTTTTAAATCCAGTTTATGAAACAATTTATTTAAAATTAAAAACAAATAAATAAAGGAAAAAAAAATCAAATTGTTTCATTCTGAAATAAAATCTTAAGAGAACAATTTGATTTAAGGTTACNAATTCCGGTGATGTTCCTTACTTCTGATCAAGATTAATGGACGGTCGCGGAAATAAAGATCGCAGAAAGATCAAAAAATAGCAACTAACTTCGCTAACTGACCTTGGCTCCCTTCTTCCGCGTATAAACACGCACTTTATCCCACTATTTTCCTTTCTATCTCCATCGAGGTTTAATAATTCTCGCGTAGAGTAACGCGGATATATATACTGTATATATATATATATATAAACCTAAAAACCCATGGCACCTTTCCTGCTCGCAGACTATTAAACAATCAAGCATTTTCTGAACAAATCTCGTTAAAATAAAGATCTAACGATGTATTACAAGCAGAAACACTTATTACTTCACTGATATTTCTATTAAAGCATCAACCCGATTTTTTTCCGACTCTAACAGGAAAAAAAGGGGGGTGGAGGATAATGAACCAACGCAGCGTAGCAAAGAGATATCAGATGTTTCTAACCGAGAGCCACATGCTAACTCGAGTTATTAATATATCTAACGAATCGTTCTTGCATTATCTCACACCACCGGGAAGACTATAAGATGCCAGATTTAACCGATTGACTTTGCCTAAGGAAATTATTTTTTTTTAAATCTACAATCTAGCGACTTTCCATCGATTTTCTAATCGATAAAAGTGTCGTGAATGTGTTTAATAATTTAAATTAAACGAATTAGTTAAATTCCTTAGCCAATTAGTCAAAGCCCGATGCGAGGTTAAGGAACACGAAAAAACGTGTAGGAAAATCCTAATTCGTGAAGAAACCTCGAGGCTAATCAATTAAAAACCGGCGAAAAATTACACGAAAATCGCCTATCTAGTCGAATAGACCAAAGACTTTTCGGCAAGTAAAGAGAGATAGAGAAAAAGGAGAAAAACAGGAAGGGGAACCGAACCCAAATTCTGATAGTTAAGCTGAAAATCTTGCTGCTCGGCGCGATTTTTATCTCCTCTAATCAAACTTTAATTAAACTTCTAATTCATTTTAGTTGTAATTAAAATAATTCTGCGTTATAGGTAATTTCCCGTTTAAGTAATTCGAATTTACTCCAGGAGCGAGAGAGAGAGAGAGAGAGAGAGAAGGTATTATGCTGACTAGTCGATTTTACGGAAGAGCACTTTGCTCGATCGAGAAACATCGTATATCATTCACGATAATTAAATCGTTAATATAAAAAATCGCACGGATTAAAACTAGGTTTGCAGAAACAATTCCACGAGCGATTGAATCCTCCTCTTTTTTTTTCTTATATACACACAAAAGGGAGGAGGGGAAAAAAATAAGATTCTAATCGGCGCGTCACATCTACATATCAATAGATGGAAGAGTTTGAAATGCAAATAATCTTTACTTTAATAGTCTAAGACGCTCCTCGTGCACAAAATCGATACTTTCGGATGACTTAAGGCTAAACGGCATCGCTGATTCTATTCGAATCGATCGTCGACTTCACCGATATACGTTGCCGTATGATTAGTAGTCATATTAGCGAAACATTCGTCGCTAGATGAAAAAACAGCGCTGCTGCGAGCGGGGGGGAAGAGGAGGAAATACGAAAGAATGCAATTAAGCACAAGTATCGAAACACGATTTTAAAAAAAAAATTTACTACACTATACTTTCCTAATGACGAATTGTTTCGGTGTCGAAATAACATTTGTATATTTAATAATTAACAATCTAATCTACAGATTAATCTGTAGATTAAATCGATTTTCGTAACGGAAAATATGTAGTAACAGCTTTTATTAGAACGGGGGGAGGGGATCCGTATCTCCCGAGTCGATTTCATCTATAAATTGTCACACGTCTTCTACATTCCCGAGCCTTTCATTTTTTAATGAGGTGCGTATCCGTCATCCATCGACGTTCTATACGAGGAGAAATGTTATCCTTTCAATGTTAAGATATAGGAGAGAACGTCTGGCCTGGCCTTTTGAATAATTCCAGTCTCTTGGCGAAAACATCATGAATAAACAAACCGCTCGGCGTAATGAATAGAAGGAGAATTTCCCAAGTTAATCTGGAAATTCCTCCACTTTCCTTCGTCGCTGGGCACCAGCGAAAATAGAATAAAAATAAAATCGAATATTAATTTCTGAGCGATTTCTTTCGCGGGATTTATCTGAATGATAAATGAAGTTTAAAAGCGGGAAAAAGTAGAAAAATTTTCCAAGTGTAATTCCCTACGGTCTATAATAATGGAGGGTAGAAAACCGAGGGAATTTCGCCACGGAAAGATTGATCATTCATCCGTGATCGGTCATCGATTCATAAAATTATCGAGGAAATTTATTATATTTTTATTCGTCCTTTTGAAAACAGTAGAAGAGAGAGAAAGGGAGGAGAAAAAAAAAAGATTTAAACTTGTGAATAGGAAATTTTTATTGGCCTAAGTCCAGTTTAGCACCAGCTCCAGGAGTGAGTGAAATTTTCTGATCGATTAAATTAATATTGGCTAATTATAATCGTGAATAATGAATCAGACTCAGAATTCTGTTTAAAAATAAAGAGGGGAAGTAATTAAGATAACTTCTGTGGAGTTTTCTTCTTCTGTTTTTTTAATGGTTCAGAGTAGAGCGATATTTTGATATATGTTATATACATAGTTCAGGTTTTAGGTGATATATCAAGTGCATGGTATACATGGCAGCTATGCAGAAACTATGTTGGATATAATCCAACAACTTGCCATTTTTTTTGTTCCCCACTACTTCTTAGTTATGAGAATTCAGATCTTATTTTAAGAGTACTTGGTACTCTATATTAAGGAACATTACAAAGGAAAAAAAAAGGAATTTTCAGGATGAATTAAGAAATACACATTTTAAATGATCACTGTGCAATTTAATAGATGAAATAGCGTAGCAGCTATTAATAACTGCTTAAAATGGGAGATAATTTGGCAATTTTTTTAAATAAGAAGACACCAGATAGATTTAAAAATTTATTACATATTTTCCTAGTTATACCTAAATTTTATACTTTAAACATTATTGTTGAGATTAAAAAATACCATTCTGACATAGACCCTTCCTAATTATGCCTTAATAAAATTTGCATTCCTTTAAAGGAAAAAAATCATTGTTTTAAATCCAGTTTATGAAACAATTTATTTAAAATTAAAAACAAATAAATAAAGGGAAAAAAAATCAAATTGTTTCATTCTGAAATAAAATCTTAAGAGAACAATTTGATTTAAGGTTACGTAAACTAGAAACCAGTTAGACTATAAGAAAATCTAGTTGAAAAGTATCGGAATTCCAGCTATAAAAATGTATAATCTAATTTTGAAAGGAAAATGGCAAAGCTTTAAAATTTAATAGTTAAAATTTTAAATGTAAACAGAAGTAATTCTGATATTTTGTTTTTATTAAAGTCAGATTCATTCATCCTCCTCATGCCATAAATTGCATTAAAATCAATAAAAAACTGGCATTCCTTAAAAAAAAAAAAAAAACTACATCAAACTTATTTAACAAAATTATATTCTAGCATTTATGGTTTCTATATTTAATATTTACATATAATATAATCTTTAATATTAAAGTATGGCATTAAATATATCATCAGCAGTCCAATGCAGAATAAATCCAAGAGGTGTGGTTAGTCGATTCTATTTTAAATGGAGCACGTTATTCTTTGGTAGCTCTAAGAGGTTAGTTAAGTACGGGTACGGCGATTGTTAGAGTTACGAATTTTGTTATTGATTCGGAAGCAGTGTAGAAATTTAATTAATCAGCCATTATTATAGATGAATTGGGCTGTAATAATGCAAATTAATTTGGAATAATACTCTATCAGTTTCCATACAGGTCACATTCAAATTTATTAAAAATGAAAGCAGATACATTACAGAATAAGAGAAGAAAAAAATAGATAAATTTTCTTGATCTATCAGTATAAAAACAGACAAAACTGCAAATTTTTATAAGCATATTTTTAAACATGCAACTAATATTTTCATTTTAAGAAGTGAAAGTCACTTATTCAATTGAATAAGTAATGCTGTTAGCATGTAGAATTTTGTCACTTACTAAATGAAGCAAAAAATAAAAAAAAAACTAATTTACTTGAAATTTTAAATTTGCTTTAAATAATAATATCAGTTAATCTACAAATTGCCTAAATTAGTTTTAGAAACATAAAAAACTTCCTTTACAAGTCAAATTCATTTAATTATATCTAAAATTACATCACCTAACTAATGCGGAATATTGAAGAATAATTGATTAAAAAATTAAATCATCTCAATCATACAAGGACAATAAAAATTCAGATATTCATTAATTAAACCTGATCTACAAAAAAATTAACTGGAGGTGAAAAATTAAATTTTATGTCTCAAGCATTGTCTAAACTATTTGATTTTAATCAATTATATATAAAAAAATTTAATACTTTAAAATTAATGTTATAAGCTTCTTTAATATACTACAAGGATGGCCAACTAGACAACATGCCTTGAGAGCTGCCCTTAAGAAGTCAACATTCTAAACAAGCTAATGATGTTGCATTGTAACACCGATGGTAATGGTGTCATGACAATACCACATTTTGGCTTTTATCAATCAGGTTAAGTTTATTTACTGCATGCATGTTGACATAATGTGATTTATCCATTCTAATAGTAGTAATAGTAGTACTATAGCAATGTTATCTATACTTTTCATTCAATTTCAATGTTCAGATATCTAAAGGAGGAATTCTACCAACGTTCGAGAGCTACGCGCAACTTGTGAGCTGTGCTTCGGCCATTATTGTCATACTATATTTAAATACTTTAAATATCAACAACTATTATTAAATTACATTAATTTTAAAATTACATTATTGCTCTTCAAATATTTACATTATTTCAGTAAATTTTAAAACTTTATATAATTTAAGAGAAATGTGTATCAATTTTAAATTACATCAATTGAATAATTTATTACAATCAGTAATAATATAATAAATTTTAAAAATTCCTATAAAATTATAATATGCAATTAATAAAATATGAGACTAGATCAATGTTACTTCAGAAATGAAGTGAGAGTAATGAAAAATATATTTACATCAGGAATTGAATATTCATTTTTAATTAAGGCTAAGGTTTTTGACCACAGAATAAAGGAGGAAACTATTTCAGTCCGATACCTATTTTCTATAATCCGAACAATGACAAATGGTCATCATTCTAAGGGGAAAAACAACACTATAGATAGAAGATTAACTATAAAGCTTACACCCTGCTTATAATCCAATTAATTATTGTTTTTTATATTTACTAAAAAAAATATTCTGTAGAAAAAAAAGTATATTTTATTTATAATTCATCCAATATTTTTGTTGCTACTTAATGTCAAGCAGGATATTTATGAAGACCAATCAATGAGCTGTCTAATACGGTATCATATCATTTCACAAAATGTCAAATGTATCTAAAAAAATATTTATAGGCATTTCAAATATATCAGAAACTGCATAACATTGAAGTGTTCTATGATCTTGAAAACTACACAAATTCAAATTAAAGATTAAAAATTGCTATTGAAAAAAAAATTGATACTTAAACATTTCTGAGAATGTTAAATCCAAAACACATCAAATACTTTCATTCACTTAATCACACAAAACAATGCTTAAAATGAGTCAGAAATATAATATTGTCATTGAAATTTTAAAAAAGATATACAAGAAAAACATTGCTAGATTAATCAGAAAAAGCTCAATTCATAAAGTCCCTTATAATAAATCATTATCAAGTTTCATATCTAAAATTTAGATATTATTTAAAATTTTATTAAATTTAAATTTAATAAATATCAATTATTCAATATTCCCAGCATTTTTTTAAAAATATTTAATGAAAACACGAGAACAATGTGATTTATTATAAAATTGGCTTAACTTCTTTTTGTTTTTAATGATTTCAATAAGATAAGAATTGGAATTTTCTTAAAACTTATTCAGTCTTATTTCAAGAATAAAACAACCCATGCCAAAAGGAACAAAGTAAAAATGCCAATATCCTCATTTCTGCTAATGAATTGTTTTGAAAAATCAATATTTCTCATTCCATGAATATGGCAAAGTTTTGATTACAAACATTGTTTATTTGATAAACTTTTTTTTTTATTACTGTTAGACAGTAGCCAGTCACACATACAAAAATTGCAAACTAATAAAAAAAAAAAGTTCAGAACATCAACCCTATTATGTCTTCCTTACCCTGTTCATACATATTGGTTATGAATCAACTAAAAAAACTTTGGATCTTCAAATCTGTTTTTATTTGAAAGCAGCAAAATAAAATTCAGAGTTTTTGCTTCTTTGGTCGATACCAAAATTGAACTGAAAGGAGGATCTTTAAGAGTTCGTAAACAGTTCTGAATAGAAAAAAAATTACATTCTGAAGCAGTTTTCTATTGAAGAATAGCGTCCTACAAAATCAGAATTTTGGTATAGGGTCAACATTCATTCTTAAATTAATAGCATTAAGAATAAAAAGAAAACAAAATTAAATGTATGATATATAACAAATTAAAAATCAAGATAGTAAGAAGTCAACTCTCTTTAACTTCAGATGAAGGAAATAATAAATTTTCAAAAAATCAATTGTCAAAATACAAGAATTTAATGATTCTCTTCCTTAAAGAGTTTCTCATAAAAAAATAAATTTCACAAAGATAATTATCATTTTATTCATCCATTTGTAAAAATTGAATACAAAGTCAAATAATTCAAATCATTAAACGAATATAAATAAAAACAGTATTAATTACTATAATAACATAGAATAAAAAAGAATTTAATAAGAGGAAAAAGTTCTCATTCATAAATAAGCAATCAATTTAATAAACTTTTTATATTATTATTTTAGATATTGTATTTATAATTAGAATTATTTCATATAGAAGTTTAATATACATTAAATTTGTGATGACAGATCAACTTTAAATTTTCTAAGAGTTCATTTTAAAAAATTAATATTAAGTAATACTTAAAATAGTAAGTTTTAAATAATAAAAATTAACTTTGTTGTTTTACAGTAGTTTTGATTAATAAACAAAAATCACAGAACAAATGTTCAATGTTTAACTATTCTATTCATAATGTAAATATAGAAACTGCAAATACGGAAAATCAGAAATGTGACCAAATTAATTACGACTGAAAATATTTGTAATTAAATTGTTTTTGCTGTTTTTGAATGTTTCGTGAATGTCTGAATGTTAGATTCATTTGTTTTAATAGTAAAATTATATCCAAACTTAGTCACAAGAGCCATAGCCTTTTCTCAAACAAGAAATCCTCATTAACTCAACGATCATCAATAAAAAATGCAAAAAGGATTCAAATCTGTAAGCTAACTAATAAACAATCCTCAACTACCACAAGATCAACAACACGAAGCATTTGAAAGATGCAATTTCTATCACAACTGGAAACTGACCAAAACATTTATCAGCAAGTTCATGTAATCTTCCCGTAGCTCACAAACTTTTAAGGATAAATGAATATATTATCTTTTAAAAAGAAAAAATAATAATAATACATCTAAATATAAGCCAAATATCACTGAAATATTTTTTGTTACAATTCCAGTATTTTTTAAATTTGATGGTAGATAATATCACTTCATCAACACTATTATAGTTCCAATTATAGTAAATAATTAAATCAGAATTACAGTCCAAAAAATTTAGCAATATTTATATATATTTTTGGGCTATTGTTCATTTATTTATATATAAACAAATTAGCAAATAATGACAATTATATCTGATTAAAATTAATTAAAATTGTTAACATATATACTTTAAGCACATTAGATATTTGAAATGAAATAAGAACACAATTTCTTGAATTCATAAACAAAAAACTATTGCTATCATTTATTTTACATTATTTGCCTACCATTGATAGAAAAGGGTCATTGCACAAAAGATTTACATAGAATGGAGAATACCAAGAAGGTGGCCAATTATTCAAAAGAAGTGGGACTACTGATGCAAAGTCTGGCCAGATAAGAAAATATTTAGATTATAGTAAACACCGAAAAAGTTTTAAATGATTCTGTAGAGTACTTTTAGTTTTTATATAAACAATTTAAACGACATTAGCCATTCAGTACAATTTAAGTTGTATTATTCAACAATATTCATCTTAGCAAATTATATAATTTGAAGTGACAACTACATGTATTCACCTTCATAGAAAAATATACTACTAAAATTTAGAAATTTAAATAAAATATGGTTTTATATTGAATTTTGTTCTTTTCTTAGACATCATTAATTATCAAAATCTAGAAAGAAAAAAAAAAAAAGAGCACTTATTAAATGGCAAAACTAATTTTTTTATTTATTTCATCTCTAAAAATATTTCAAGCTACTTTTGATTCAAAATCAAACTCATTAAATATTTAGTCTTTTTTCATTTATAGAAATTAATTAAATAATTTTTTCTTAAATCCTGTCATTGCTGCTGTTTTTTAATAATTACTTTCTGATGTATCATCTTTTAAAATTATAAACAGCAAATCTAAACAAAAGGTCAAATCATAGCTAAATTCAACTTTAATCTTATACTAATGCAATAAAACAAACAATAAGTTCTACTAAAAAGCAAACCAAAATTATCATCTTTTAATAGTTTATAGCCTTTAGTGAGTCAATAGAACAATATTTCTTTTAAAAAATTCCTTATATATTCCTATTAAATATAATTATTCTTTGCATAAGAGTAAATTAAACACAACCATTACATTATAGATAGTGTAAAATTTGTTGTTGTTCTTATTAGCATTAAAAAACATGTTAATGAACATATTTTGAATAAAACAGGAAGAAAAACAATCTCTCTCTCTTTTATAAGTGAGTTTAAGTTAATAAATCCTTAAGAAGTTTAAGCTATTTATGATATGAAAAATTTATTCAAATGATGGATTAACATTTTAATACGGCATCAAATAGCTTTACACTAAAAAAGTGAGACTCAATAATGAATATCGTTCTTTAAACTTGTTTAATATAATTTATTCTTAAAATAAAAACATAAGAAGTTTTTTTATTTTACAGTGTTTTTGATACTTTATCTTAAAAATTTCACATAAAATTTGTACATGCTAGAATTATTAAGCCTTTAGTCTGTTGACAGCACGACAGACACAAACACAGTTTTAAATTCACTGTTTCAAATTTAAATATTGAAAATTCCAATAACGTGTATGCACATTTATATTAAAAAAATCAAACTTCAATTCTTTACTTACTGAAATCTGTGTAGCATGTTTTCTAGTCACTACATTAACTTATTAAAAGTTGCAAATATGGTTTTAATGATGAGAACTGATAATTCACACTTATTAAGGCAGTTCAGTAAAATTAAGAGCATTAAGGAGCTTCAAAACAGTTCTGCAAGGATGAACATTTAAAAAAGATAAGTAATGACATTCACATTTAGGAATAATTCTGCAGAAAAGCTTGTCGCAGAGAAAAAATTGCTTGTTTACGTAAAATCTACTGAATTTTAATTATCGTAGCAAAAATTTATTAGTTTTTCTCTCACACATTAAATTTTTAAAATGAATTACTTATCCACAAAAATAATGAAGTTATATTTCATAAAAATGATTAAATTAAACTATTATTTAACATTTAAGAACTAATTTAACATCTAATGTAAGTGTCAGGAAATTTGATTGTATATCATTAATTTATAAAAATATTTCCTTCATAATAATTATGAACCATTTTGGAGCAATTTCACATGAGAATACATCACTTAATATTATTCTAAATTTAACTTCTATTTATGTAAACTTTATTTATAACAAGATAAATATTACATTTGATATTATTATGGTATTTTAGATTTTTATATTTACTAGCTTATGTTTGATACAAAGTATATTAACAAATTCATTTGATAACAACAACAACCTTCTAACTGCTTTGTCAAATCCTCCATGTTTATAATCCTAAGTAATGCAACTCACCATTAATTAATCCCAAGAACTTTTGGTCCAAAAGTTCCTGGGATTAATTAATGGCAAGTTGCTTAAGTCTACAAACATGGAAGGACTCAAACAAAACAATTAGAAGATTGATGAAATTAGATTTAGAGTTTTTTTGATTAGTATTAATTTGATATTACAAATTTATGAGTATTAACATAAATTTTTATCTCTATTAAATATGTTGCATTCTATCAGTAAGTATTAAATTCTTAATTATGATAAGAAGATATTAAATAAAGTTTTCTTCATCAGCTATTACTATCATAACAAAGATTCATTTAACAGCTATAGTTAAAAAAAGCCACATATATGTAGAACATCAAAATGTTATACTTGTATTTAAGTAAATTACATTTTCTAAATGAGACTGTTATAAACTTTCCATCGAACATTACGTTTCAAGAAAAAATTTTATGCTTTTGTTTTACAAAATGTAATGAATATCTAATGAGCTATCTCGAGGGAAAAAAAAAAAATGTAATTAAGACGAGAGATAACTAAATAAAACAAAATTAAAGTGTGCAAAGAAAACACATAATTAAAACTATTATTTCTGAACTGAAAAACTAATTTTTTTTATCTATTTCAAATTTGAAAAACATTAAAAATGAATTTATTTTAAATCTGAGAATTAAGAAAATTAACTAAATTTTTACATTCTCTATAATAATAAAATAATAAAATTAAAAAATAATAATAATTATTATTATTTAAAGTATACTGGATCCTGTCCTGGATCATGCAGTTCTTGAGGCATTCGATTAACTCCAAAACATTGGTAGTGGTGTACGGGTATGAAGGAAGGTTGTCTAAGATGTAGTAATTTTATTTATATATACTTATACATCACTATACTGTAATTTAAAATTTTGAAGAATCTTATTTATTTAAGATATAAAGAAAATCTCCCTTCTCCTCTAAGGAGAAATATAAAATATACCAAAACAATTAACAACAACCCAATTATAAGTATAAATGAAGAATGTGAATATTAAAACAATAAATCCAGGAAAAATTTTAATGTAATAATGAAAATTTTTAAAAGAATGTCAACCACAAAGAGTAAAAGAAAAGGTTTATTTTGTTTATATAGTGAGCAGCAAGTCAGGAAACACCTAGCTCATAATTATGATGCATTCATTAACTGTGCTAGGTAGAAACTATTCTTTTTCTCAAACATTTCACATTTCAAAACGATAACCATTTTGCATTATATTTTAATATTTTTGTTAATATTACTGCAGACCAAAGACAAAAGACTAATTTTCATGAAGACATTTGTGAATCTATTTGTTAGAATTTGTGAAATTTTATATAACAGAATTCTAACTAGGCCTTTTCTGTTGACAGATATGCATATTTACACTTAAAACACAAATACTGTATTTAAGTTAAAGTAACTGAAATTTATTTAAAATAAAAGAAAATAAAGATAATTTCAAAAATTATCCACTTATTTGACAAGGTACTCAAACAGGCTTCCATCACATATGATGCATTGACCAATTTGCTGGGAGAAACTTTGTCTACTGTTGACTAACATTTCAGAAAGAACTTTTGTGATTGCAAATGTAATTTTGTCTTTTAACTCATCTAACTTTTGAGGAGCTTCAGCATACACAAAGTTTTTTGTGTCCCAAAAACAGGGTGGAGGTATCTACAGCCATGTAATGTGTCCCACATGTCCAATAGACTTATTGAAACATTTCCCACTTAGCTATTCTCATACTAGCTATGCAGAGTGAGCTAAAGTGGCATCTTTCTGGAAAATTAAATTCCACAATTGTTCCAAAGGAAGATTATCAAGTCTCAGTTGTAATAGTTTGCAAGCAGGTCTAAATATCCTATTTACTGAATTCCTGAAAAAAAATGGCCTGATTACATAGTTTTTGTAAATCTCTCACCAAACCTTTACTTTATAAGACAATTTTGTTTGTTTAGCACTTTGATTAGAAAAAAATAACACTTTCTCCAAGATGACAATATTTCTGTAAAATCTCAATTGCCAATCATTTTTCATGTGTCTGATGACAGAATGGTTTGTCAATAGGCTTCAGTGACTGGTGAATTTGCAGCTTGTAGAGATGGAACTTACTTTCATGTAAAATACCAAAAACAAAACCTTGCAATACATTAGCTATTAATGCAACATTACTGAAAGAAAGATTAGGGTTGTCTTCTAGTCATGCTGCTATGTTACATCAATGAATTTTTGTTCATTCATTGAAGGCAACCACATTAGGATTTGTCATAGATGTTTCTGTTTGAATTTTCCTAACAATTTTGATATTGCACAATAAGTAGAAACCACTCTGGATAACTGAAAAATAGTGCTGGAGACAGTGTATCGGAAGCAATTATTTGCAAGAAAGCTAAAAAGATACATGCTGATCTCACGAAAAATCAAGCAGAAACTAGCCAGGAAAGCGAGGTGTTTAAAGCCAGCCATTTTTTTTTTACACGAGAATTCGAGAATGGATTAATCATTTTTACATTACTTCTTATGGGAAAGGTTGGTTTGGTATACGTCCAAACATCGGGAATGGATTAAGGTCGTATACCGAGGTTCCACTGTATTAGTATTATTAGAATATATTATTAGTATATCTGAAGTGCAGAGCTCCCGTTGGGATTCAGCTTGCTCCCTTGTTTATTGCGTTCATCACCTCAGTGCAGAGTATTTACATCTATTCAAGTGTTGTGCAAATCATGGCTTTTAAAAAAAACAGAAAGGTGATTTTAATTGAAACAAAGCAAGACATCAAGACATCGTCAGAAGGAGTGAAAGTTGACAAAAACTTCCTTGTCAAATGGGGAGAGGTTCAGGAGTTTATCAACACTCATTATCCAAACACAGCTGAGGCCAACAGGATCAATGATCTCTACAATGACACCCTTGCCTGTCATTTCTGACAGGTATGAAGAAGAGAGAGAAACAGACCACATTGGACATGTTTTTCAAGAAGCCAGCTGCCAAAAAACAAAAAATGGAACAAGAGGAGTTGACCCTGCAAGCTCTGATAGCCTCTCCTGAATCTGACTCCAATTAAAAAACAATAAAAAGAGACCTGCTGAAATGTGTAAAAAGTCTGTATCTGTACGAATGTGTGAAGAAAGTGTTCCTCCGCATCCTCCTCACATCTGATTACCCGGCATAATTGGTGACTACTCTATTTTCATTTTTTTTTATGGTACAATATGGTTATTTTATGCTGCGGAACGAATTATATGTATTTCTATGAGAAAATGTCTTTTGTATAACGGACTTTTTACTTAATGGACGTGCACCTGGAACTAATTAAGTACATTATACGATACACCACTGTATTACAAATATTTTTGATCTGTAAATAAGACTTAAACATTTTTAAAAATTATCATTACAAAAATCCATTTGTGTCACTTAAGCATTAAATTATGGTCTAGAGCAGGGGTGGCCAACAGTTTTTCCCCGGGCCGGATTGGAAAGAAAACTTTTTCCATGGGCCGAACCATAGGCTGCCCTAGGAAGATTTTGAGGCGGTGAGAGATCTCATTGTAGTGTCACCCTGTAGAGACTGAATTGTAGATAGATTTTACAGATACATTTTTCACATTATTATGCTTTGTCAACACTCTACGCTGTACTTACGAGAATTGTAATGGAGGGTTAACTCTAAACGCACAGTGAGTTGTTGACCTTTTTTTTTCTTTTTAGGCGTCAGAAGAATTTTTCATCAAGCTACTTGGACTTCAGCACATACTACTGAGAGATTGATCGCGGACCACATAAATTCATTAGACAGGCCCGATCTGACCCGCGGGCTGTCTGTTGACCATGCCTGGTCTAGAGAAAAACAGATTTTGGAATTATTTTTGTCTTTCATTTCCAACTAACAAAATTTTTTGTTTTCAATTAATCTAAACATTTCTTCTCAGAAAACTCATGTTTAGGATTAATTCTAAAAAAAAATTATGATTATAATATTTACAGTACATTCGGTCACTCCTTGTATAGAACATTCAGGAACTATTCAAATCATTTTCTAAATATCTGCATTAATATATCATTTACCATTAACAGTCAGAAATAAAATCCTACAAACATCTGTGATAGAATTACTAAAAATTGCCTTGTTTTTCACAAAAGTTTATTTTAAAAATATATATGCATACAAATGTGAGTGATCACCTGAATCAATTGTATGCCACATCGTGGAAGAGACGATATTTATATCATGCAAAGACATTTTGCATCTTAAAGACAACATTAAATCACATTGTATTAGACTTAAGACAAAGATGAAAAGGCAAATTATACAGATTTAGAGATGACAAAATAAAATAATAATTTTCAGTGAATTGTCTTACCATCTCACACTTTACAAAAATTCTTTCAAAGTTCAAAATTGTTTTGTATCTTGGATTTATGTAGAAAAAATGTTGAAAAAATAATAATAAGAATGCTCACAATTTTGATTAAACCTGCTTGGACATAAAAATTAGTCAAATGAAGAGACTAAACAAATATGGAAGAGAAAAGATGATAATAATGAATGTAAGATTTTAAGCAAGACTATCAATCATCTCTCTTCATTTCAATACAGTTTACTAAAAATAAAACATATATATCCAATAAATGGATGCTAAAAAGAACGGTATCATGTATAAGATATATTAAACATCAATAAAATTAGGTCTTAAGAAAAGTTATCAACTGCTCTGATCTATGAACATATTGAGCTAGATACAGGGCTGAGGGAGTCAGCAGTGGTTTTTTTGGGGAGTTAATGCTGACTCCAGAGTTAATATTTTCAGCTTGCTGACTTCAACACCAACTTCTCAGTATTTACTGTATAACTTATATATTATCCACCATTTCATCACTGACAAGTAATTTATTAGGATAATTTAACTAATTGTGCTGGTTGTCTAATGATAATTACACAATTGTAGCTATTTTTTTTCTCTTTATTCAAAAGACAAGAAGAAAAAATTTATAATGCCCCATATATAAAAATAATAACCTTACAATGTTTCAAACTTTAGGTTCATCTAATCCTGATATATAAAGGTGGCCACAGATATTAAGGAAATCCTTTGAGGAATAATTATGCAGGCCTGGCCTTGAGGAAATTCTGACACAGGAGGAAAATCTCTCACAGTTAGTCATTCAGCCATGCATCTAATGACAACGTACTGGCTGTTCTTGGATGTTTATTGGGAACAAATTGTATTAAAACTTGGAGGAAAAAACATGTGCACAGAAGTCTATGGTGTAAATAGTAGTAGTAGTAGTAGTAGTAGTAGTAGTAGTGATCTGGGTGGCACTTATCACAAAATTAATTTTTCAAGAGAAATCTTGGGATATAGATTCTGTTAAAAAGCATCAATTATCAGCGAAAGATCAATGGCAAGTTGAATTTACTACCAAAAAAAATTAATGGATTAAATTTTATAGACAAAAAACCATCGGATATAACTAGCTGGATCAAACAGTAATTTACAAAACTTATTAAATTATTTCTCAACGTATAAAGAATTATTTTTATTTAAAGGTGGCTAGATAGAAAAAAATCTTTTTAAAAACTGGAGCTACAGTTATTTAGACGTTGAACTTCTTGGGTGTCCAAGATCAGATAATATTAAAAAGAATTGTAATTACCACAAATATTTTAAAAAGCATTGTTCTTTTCGCAATATTCTATCTTACAAACAATTCTTAATTGAACAAAACATAGATATTTTCAAAATCAATATGTTG